>NW_006921667.1:2832793-2835461 GCF_000298275.1 Orycteropus afer afer | reverse complement strand
GTTCTGCTGTGCATGGGGTGTTTATGAGTCGGAAACCACTCGATGGCACTTAACAACAACAACAGCGACCCAACTCAAGTATAGGGGAGGTTGCCCAAAGCCCACCATTTCCACCACCTCACAAGCCAAGTGCCACCTCACAAAATTCCTCCTTCATGTAGACCCACAAGCAAAATGACTAGTAACAACTACTGATGAGTGGTTGTATCTCTATTTAGTGGCTCCCTCTCTGCTCTGCTGTCACCTGTGTTACTGGAGTTATTGTCCCCTTCCCTGCACTCTCCTTTCTTAGATCTTGTGCTCTGTTCACCTTGCTTGACTCTGGATTAGTTTACATTGTGTCTCTGTCTTATTGAGGGTTCTATAAAGTTGGCTTCTCCTCACCCATATATGTTGCCTTCTATGTCTCAAAATAGCCATGGTTTGTCAGATCTCTGCTCTATCTCTCTCCTCATTCACTGTTTTCAATCTGTTTCTTTTTCCAGTCAATGTTTAATCTAATTCTTCATCCTTTCATTTGATGCTCAGAGTTCCAATATTATCATCTGTATCAGTTTCACTTTGTTTCTTGGGCCTTTATTGTAGAGTTACTGGGCAGAGTGCACCACCAGGGCTCCATCAGACAAGATGGATCTCTTTTCCTCTTTTAGTATTTTATAGTAGTGTTTTATAGTTTTCATTGTGTAAGTCTTTTACATCCCTGGTTAGGTTTATCCCTAGGTATTTTATCAGTATGGAGGCTATTGTAAATTGTATAGATTTCATGGTTTCCTTTTTGGAGTTATGCCTTTTTAGTGTGAAGAAATTCAAATAATGTTTGTATGTTGATCATATTTCTTGAAACACTGTTGATTCTTCCATTAAATCCAATTGTTCTTTTGGAATCTTTTCGATTTTCATGTCATTTGAGAATAAAGATAGTTTTACTTCTTCTTTCCTGATTTGGATACACTTTATTTTTTTATATCTTGCCTTATTACTTTGGTTAGGACTTCCAGTAGGATGTTGAATAAAAATGGTGATAATTGGCATACTTATCTCATTCTCCTTCTCAAAAGGACGGTTCTCAGTCTTTTTCCATTGACAGTGATGGTGGCTGTTGGTTTTGTATATACGCTCTTAATTGTGTTGAGGAATTTCCTTTCTACTCATATTTTGGAAAGGGCATTGGATTTTATCAAACACCTTTTTCTGTATCAATAGAGATGATCATGTGATCCTTTTCCTTCATTTTATTTGTGTGTGAACCACATTGATTTTCTAATGTTGAGCCACCCTTGTATTCCTGGTATGAATTCTGTTTGATTATAATGTATAAATTTTTCTTACTACATTGAATTTTGTTTGCTACAATTTTGTTGATAAACTGCATCTATAATTCATAAGGGATATTAATCAGTAATTTTTTTTCTTTTCTTTTTTTTTTTTTGTGATGTCTTTACCTGAATTTGGTATCAGGGTGATGTTGACTTAATAAAATGAGTTAGGCACCCTCCCTCTTATATAGTTTGGAAGAGTTTAAGAAGAACTGGTGCCAAGTCTTCTCTGAATGTTTGGTAAAATTCCCTAGCAAAGTAATCTGGTCCTGGATATTTTCTGTTTTTTGTCTATTTTGATGACATTTTCATTCTGTTCTTTTGTTATGAGTGTGTTTAGATTGTTAAACTCCATTTGTGTTAGTTTTGTATAGGTTCTGTTTCTAGGAATTTGTTAATTTTTTCTAGGTTTCCAAATTTGTTGGAATACATTTTTTTTTCTTGATAGCATTCTGTTATGATCCTCTTTATCTGAGTTCTATCTTTTGTAATGTCTCTAATTTCATTTCTTATTAAGGATATTTACATCTTCTCATTTTTTTTTCTTTGTCATTTTAGCAAGTGGTTTGTTGATTTTATTAATCCTTTCCAAGAACCAATTTCTCATCTTGTTGAATCTTTCGTTATCTAATTCATTTGTTTTTGCTATGATTTTTATTGTTTCTTTCCTCCTATTTGCTTTGGTCTTCCTTTTCTATTTGTTCAATTTGTCAAGTTATTGATTTTGTATCATTCCTCTTTTTAAATATATGCATTTATTGCTATGAATTTCCCTCTGAACACTCTTTTTACTGCATCCTGAAAGTTTTGGTATGTTGTCTTATTATTCTTGGTTGACTCTAAAGATTTTTTAAATTTCAGTTTTGATTTTTTTCTATGACTCAATGGATTTTTAGTAGTGATTTATTTAGTTTTCATGTAATTATTTCTGCCCCCCCCCCCCGTTATTGATTTCTACCTTCATACTATTATGGTTAGAGAAGATACTTTGGATGATTTCAACATTTATACATTTTTCAAGTTTTGCGTTTTGGCCTAAAATGTGGTCTATTCTGGAAAATGTTCCCTGTGGGTTGGAGAGGAATGTGAATTGTGCTGCTTTTGGGTGTTATGTTCTATATATGTCTATTATGCCCAGTTAGGTAATAGTGTTAATTGTTGTTGTTATTGTTGTTATATGCTGCCAAGTCGGCCCCGACTCATAGCGACCCCTCCTTGGGTTTCTGAGGCAGTATCACTACAGAAGTAGGATTGCCCAAACTTCCTTCTGAGGAGTGGCTGGTGGGTTTGAACCGCCAGCCTTCTGGTGAGCAGTCAAGTGCCTTAGGCACTATGCTACCAATAGTGTTAAT
>NW_006921667.1:2828374-2832403 GCF_000298275.1 Orycteropus afer afer | reverse complement strand
CTATGAGTCGGGGCCGACTCGACGGCAAACAACAACAATATCTTTATTGATTTTCTTTCTAGTTGCTCTATCATTGAAAGTGGTGTATTAAAATCTCCTACTATTTTTGTAGATCTGTCTATGTGTCTCTTTAATTCTGTTAGAATTTGCCTATTAAATTTTGAGTTCTTGACCCAAAATATTTATAATTACTTTTATAATTTATGTTTTTATATTTATTATATCTCCTTGGTTAATTAACCCTTTTATCATTAAAAATGTCCCTTTTCCCTTATAATGGATTTTGACTTGAAGTCTGTTTTGTCAGATATTAATATTGCCATTTCTGCTTTCTTGTGGTTACTCTTTGCTTGGTATGTTTTTTCACCCTTTTCTTTTTAATCTATTTGTCTTTTTGCCTATGGTGTGTTTCTTTTAGGAAACATGTTTATGGGTTATTTTAACTTGTTTTGTCCAGTCTTCCACTCTCTGTCTCTTCATTGATATATTTAATCTGTTTACATTCAGTGTGATTATCAATAGATAGGAATTTAGTGCAACCATGTTGTTATACTTTGTTGTTATTGTGTTAATCATTTCTTTGTTCTTCTTTATTTTCAGTGCTGAGTCCCTTTTCACATAAATATTTTTTCCTTTCAATCATTGTTGCAGTTTTTTGTATTTACTGATTCTTTTTGGTTTTCTTCTTTATTTTTGTTAGTAGTTTTATTAATTTTATTTGTGGTTAACATGAGGTCCATGATTAACATCCTACATTTAAAACCATCTGTTATATCTTAAAATCATCTTAACTTCCTCCTGTAATTGTTCTGTAACTACACCATGCATTTTCCTTTCAATTTTGATGTTGTCACCTATTCCTTTTCATATCTCAGATTGTCTTTAACCTATCTTTCCTCCATGGAGTGGCTGGTGGGTTCAAAGCACTGACCTTTTGGACCTTCAGCAGCTTTTTTTGGTTAGCACTGGTTTACCAGGGATCCTTATTTTATCTGAGGACTCCATTTTATATTTCTTATAGGATTGGTTTGTTAGTTACAATTTCCTTTAATTTCATCTTATCTGAGAATGTCCTAATTTTGGCTTCATAGTTGAGTGACGGTTTTGCTGGATATGTAATTCTTGATTGGCAGTTCTTTTCTTTCAGGGCTTTATATATGTCATTCCCTTGCCTTCTTGCTTGCATAGTTTCTGATAAGAAATTAACACTATTCTTATTGAGGCCCTTTGTAGGTGATATTTTGCTTTTCACTTGAAGATCTCAAACTTCTTTGTCTTTGGATCTGGAAAGGTTGATTATGATATGTCTCAGTGAATTTCTCTTGAAGTCTATAGTTTCTATTTAAATGTTCATTCATTATATCTTCAAAATAGGAAAAAATTCCATCTATCCTTTCTTTCTCCCTTCCTTCCTCCCCTCACCCCCACCAGGAGTGAGTGGGAATGGGAAGTGGATCAGATGGGGAAAGTGTGGCCAGGAAAGGAGTTGGGGTGGGCTGGGGTCTGTATGAACAGTAAGTGTGGGGAGGCACCACAGGGCTGGTTTAGGGTAGTGGTGCTTCTATTACTTCACAGATTGACTATTCAATTATTGTCTCCTGTCCAAATGAATAAGCATTGCCACTGACAATTGATTCCTGGACTAATTCCTAGTTCTCTACCTTCTCTGCACTCATCATAGAGACTGGAGCTTGTGTCCACCCTCCTGTACTTTTTCTCTTTGCTTGTCCACAAATGTGTACTCATTGTCTTTTCTGTTTGCTATCTTTTTCTGTCTGCTACTCCAACACTTGGAGTACTCCTTTTCAACTGCTGTAGAAGCCACACCTGGACAGCCATCTGATGCTTTGGACACCCTCATTCTCCACACCTGTGCTACTTCTTGTCCCTTCCCTTCAGTTCTGTGACCTCAGCTGTGCCTTCTTCTGAGCTCTCTGTTCTCATTCACTCTAAGGCTTTGCCTTCACCTGGCCCCTCTCACCTCTCTCTAACACAACCAGATGCCCTTCTCACCCTGCTGAGCTTCTCAGTACACACACCTGGGCTTCCTCCTGACCTCACTACCTTCTAAGCCCTCCCACCTCCTTATTTCTGAGGTCTAGGCAGCCTCCTGGCTCCTCTCAAGTCCTCACTTACCAAAAGGAGGCTGCTTCCTAAACATTCTCACACCTCATTACCAACATCTCTGTATTGTGCCCTGACCAACATTGTAAATCTTCACAATTATGCTCTCTTCTCACCCAGCCTACTTCCTCATAACCCTCTTCTGGCTGTCTCCTGACCCCTTCTTCCTCCTCAATTCCTAATGTTTGACATTCTTTAGGCCCCTGAAGCCTCTCAATTATCTACTCCTACATCTTCTAAGTCAGGAAGGAGAGAAAGCCAGGGCCAACAAGGTGGTAGGATCCAGCTAAGGGGAGAGAGACAGCCCCCACCCAAAAGGCAGGAAGGAGTGAAAGCCAGGGCAGACAAAGTGGCAGGATCCAGGTAAGAGGAGGGAGACAGCCCCACCCAAAAGGCCAGAAGGAGGGAAAGTCAAGGCCAACAAAGCAGCAAGATCCAGGTAAGGGGAGTGCAGAGAGGTTTTGAAAACAGCTAAGGGAGATGAACTTGTCTGTCAGTTTGTCATACTGTGGTGACTTGAGTGTTGCTGCGAGGCTGAGGCTGTGCCACTGGTATTTCAAATGCCATCAGGGTTGTACAAGGTGCATAGGTTTCAACACAGCTTATAGACTGAGAAAGACTAGGAAGAGGAAGAGGCCATCACTTCTCAAAGAATTGGCCTAAGAAAACCTTATGAATAGCAGAGAAACACTGTCTGATACATTACTGGACAACTTTATGAATAGCTCAGCAAAATTGTACAATACAGTGCAGGAAGACAAGCAAGCCCCTTAGGTCAGAAGGCACTCAAAATACAACTGGGAAAGAGCTGCCTCCTCTGAGTAGAACAAACCTTAATAATATGGATAAAATAAAGCTTTTGGGACCTCCATTAGTTGATGTGGCACAACTCAATTTGAGGAGAATCAGCTGCAAACATCCATTAATAATTGGAACATGCAATGTATGAAGTATGAATCTAGGAAAACTGGAAGCTGTAAAAACATGAAATGGAACACATAAAGATTGATATCTGAGGCATTCGTGAGCTGAAATGGACAAGTTTGGACCATTTTGAATCAGAGAACCATATGATCTACTATGGCAGGAATGACAATTAGAAGAGGAATGGTGTGGCATTCTTCATCACAAAGGATGTTTCAAGATCTGTCCTGAAGTAATGCTGTCAGTAATAGGACAATATCCATATGCCTACAAGAAAGACCAGTTAATACTATTATTATTAAAATATATGCACCAACCACTAAAGCCAAAGATGAGGAAATTGAAGATTTTTACCACTTCTGAAGTCTGAAATTGACCAAAAATGCAATCAACATGTTTTAATTGTCACTGGTGACTGGAATGCAAAAGTTGGAAACAAAGAAGATCCACCACTGGTTGGAAAATTTGGCCTTGGTGACAGATATAATGATGAACATCACATGATAGAATTTTGCAAGACCAATGACTTATTCATTGCAAATGCCTTTTTCAACAACACAAACAGCAGCTACACACATGGACTTCACCAGATGGAGTACATAAGAATCAGATTGACTACATCTCTGGGCAGAGGTGATGGAAAAGCTCAATATCTTCAGTCAAAACAAGGCCAGGAGCTGATTGTGGAACAGACCATGAACTGCTCATATGCAAGTTCAACTTGAAATTGGTGACAATTAAAACAAGTCCATGAGAGCCAAAATATGACCTTGAATATATCCCTCCTGAATTTAGAGACCAACTAAAGAATAGATTTGATGCATTGAACACCAGTGATAAAAAACCAGAGGATTGTGGGATGACATCAAGAACATCACCCATGAAGAAAGCAAGAGGTGATTAAAAAGACAGGAAAGCAAGAAAAGGCCAAAATGGATGTCAGAAGAGACTCTGAAACTTGCTCTTGAATGGAGAGTAGCT
>NW_006921667.1:2826859-2827879 GCF_000298275.1 Orycteropus afer afer | reverse complement strand
GGAAATTATCAAACAATATCATTAATATCTCATGCAAGTAAAATGTTACTGAAGATATTTAAAAAATGATTGCAGCAGTTTATTGGCAGAGAACTTCCAGAGATGCAAGCTGTATTCAGAAGAGGACATGGAACGAGGAATATCATTGCTGATGCCAGATGGATCTTAGCTGAAAACAAAGGATACCAGAAAGATGTTTACTTGTGTTTCATTGACTATGCAAAAGCCTTTGATTGTGTGAATCATAACAAATTATAGGTAACATTGAGAAGAATGGGAATTCCAGAACACTTCATTGTACTCATGAGGAACCTATAAATAGACCAGGAGGCTGTCGTTCGAACAGAACAAGGGGACACTGCATGGTTTAAAATCAAGAAGGAAGTGTGTCAGGATTGTATCCTTTCACCATACTTATTCAATCTGTATGTTGAGCAAACAGACTACAAAGCTGGACTATATGAAGAAGAACATGGCATCAGAATTGGAGGAAGATTTATTAACAACTCTGCAATACGCTGATGACACAACTTTTCTTGTTGAAAGTGATGACTTGAAGCAATTACTGATGAAGATTAAAGAATACAGTCTTACATTTTAATATAAAGAAAACAAAAATCCTCACAACTGGACTTGTAAGCAACATGATGATAAATGGCAAAAAGATAGAAGTTGTCCAACGATTCATATTGCTTGGTTCTACATTCAAGCTTTGAAGACAGCTACCTAGCCAACTGATTGAAAGAGTTCCATATTTGTACCCATTCCAAAGAAAGATGATCCCACAGAATGTGGAAATTATTAAACAATATCATTAATATCTCATCCAAGTAAAATGTTACCTCACAACTGGACCAATGACTGTTATTCAAATTTATGCCCCAACCACCAAAGCTACAGATGAGGAAATTGAAGAATTTTATCAGCTTCTACAGTCTGAAATTGACCACACATGCAATCAGGATGTGTTAATTATCACTGGTGACTGGAATGCAAAAGTTGGAAACAAAGAAGAATCAC
>NW_006921667.1:2782990-2825874 GCF_000298275.1 Orycteropus afer afer | reverse complement strand
GGATCGGGCAGTGTTTCGTTCTGCTGTGCATGGGGTCGCTATGAGTCAGAAACGACTCTACGGCACTTAACAACAACAACAACACAATCAATGCCAATGGAAGCAGCAGTCAGGACATGATGTGCAGGACATATAGCACTAGGCAAATTGGCTGCGAAGGACCTCTTTCAAGTGCTGAAGAGCAAAGATGTCTCCTTGAGGACTAAGATGCACCTGACACAAGCCATGGCATTTTCAATCATCTCATATGCATGTAAGAGCTGGAGTTGTGGTGCTGGCGAAGAATGCTGAAGGTATGACGGACTGCTAAAAGAACGATGGAAAGCTAAAACAACTAACAAATCTATCTTGGAAGAAGTGCAGCCAGAATGGTCCTTGGAAGAGAGAATGGCCAGACTTCATCTCACCTACTTTGGTCATGTCAGGAGGGATGATTCCCTGGAGAGGCATGTCATGCTTGGTAAGGTGGAGTGTGGATGAAAGAGGGGAAGGCCCTGGACAAAATGGATTAGCACATGGCTACAGTGATGGGTTCAAGTATAGCAAGGATCGTGGAGCGGGAGTGGGACTGGGTAGTGTTTTGTTCTGCTGTGCATAGGATTGCTATGAGTCGGATACAACTCGATGACGCCTAACAACAACAACAACAACAACTCCCACACCTCCGTCCAGCTAACTTTTCTCCGGGAAAACTTCCCTGTAGTTCTCTGGCTTCAAAGCTACACCACTTCTGTGCATCTCCCTCCCTGAAATGCCCCATTCCAGGATGCATCCTGCCAACCTCGTCATTATCCTCCCGGATTGTTTATACAATATCTCTGCCACTGGCTATGTTCTTCATGGGGATGCCTTCCTGAATTCTTCACCCCAGAATGTTGCTTGCTATTGTTCCAAAATGGTCAAAAGACAAGGTGCAGAAAAAGATCCATGAGTCTATGCTTTCCCACTGATCTTGATCTATCTCTCCTTCCAATCAGTGTTTGATTCAGTTCACAGTTCTCCATTTGATCTACAGATATCCAAGGCCATTATTTGTGTTTGTTTTACTTATTTTCTTGAGTCTTTATTATAGGAAGTAATTATGGTGTGTGTATCTAAGCCATCATCTTAACCAGAACCCACTTTCCCTTTATTAAAAAATTATTTTGAATAAATTGTCTTTATTTTAAGAGTTATTTTTTTATTCTTTTATTGGCTTATTAGCTATAACTTAAAAAAAAAATTAGTGGTTGCTTTAGGATTTATAGTACACATCTTTAATTCATCATAGTCTAATTTCAAGTGATATAGCACTTCACATATAGTGTGAGAATCTTATGATAGTTTCCTTATATTTCTGTCCTAATGGTCTTTGTATTCTTGTTATAATAATTATTACTTTTACATATTTACAAATCAAACAACATATTAGTATTATTTTTGCTTATACAGTCAATAACCTTGTAAAAAGATTGAAATAATAAGAAAATATTTCCCCATCAGTTATCATTTCTGGTGCTCTTTATGTTCTTGTGTAGATGTATTTTTTCCATCTGATATCATTTTCCTCCTCCTTGAAAGACATCCTCTAACATTTTTTTAATAGTTCTGGTCTGTTGTAGATGAATTATTTCAGCTGTTGTATGTCTGAAAAATGACTTTATTCATGATCATTTCTAAAATTTATTTTTTTGTTGGATATAGAATTCTAGTTTGACAATTTTTATTTCAGCACTTTAAAAATGTTCTCCACTGTCATCTCTCTTGCATTGTTTCTGACAAGAAATCTACTGTCATCCTCATTTTTGATTTTCCACATATAATGCCTTTTATTTGTGGTTGCTTTTACAATTTTCACTGTTTTTGACAAATTAGATTAAGATGTTTTATAATATAGTTATCTTCATGTTTCTTGTGCTGAGAGTTTGTTAATCTTCCTGGATCTCTGGGTTTATTATTGCTAGGTGCTATCAACTCATTTTCAATTCATAGTGATCCTATTGAAAATGCCAGTTATACCTATATTAGACCACTTTAAGTTGCCTTATATTTAACTGATGTTCCTTTCATTATTATTATTTCTTGTTTTTCTGCTTATTATTGATTTTTGTTCAAAATTATTTTTAATGCCATACCTTTAGGTTAATTGATGTTTTCTTTTATAATATCCAATTCATTTTATTTTTCATTTCAGAAACTGTGATTTTTATCTCTAGGAATTTGATTTGAGTCTTTTTTATTCTTCTTATCTCTACTTACCTTTAAAAAATATATGGGGTATGATTAGATTAAGTGTTTTATTGTTTTTGTTTCCTAATTGTATAGCATTTAGTTTTAGTTTTGATTTATTTAGTTAGTTTTGATTTATTGATTATTCATTTTTTTATTTTTATTTATTTATTTTTTATGCCTAGTAATCTTTGATTGGGAGCTTTGGTAGCATAGTGCCTAAGGCATTTGACTGCTAATCAGAAGGCTGGTGGTTCAAACCCACCAGCCACTCCTCAGAAGTAAGATAAAGCAATCTACTTCTGTAATGATACTGCCTCAGAAACCCAAAAAGGGGTCACTATGAGTTGAATCCGACTTGATGGCAATGAGGAAACTAAAGATTTTTACCAACTTCTGCAGTCTGAAATTGTCTGAACATGCAATCAAGATATGCTGATTATTACTGGTAATTGGAATGCAAAAGATGGAAACAAAGAAGAATCACCAGTAGTTGGAAAATATGGCCTTGGTGATAGAAATAAGACTGAAGGTCGCATGATAGAATTTTGCAAAATCAGTGACTTATTCATTGTAAATACTTTTTTCCAACAACACAAAGGATGGCTATACACATGGACATGGCCAGAAGGAATGCACATGAATCAGATTGACTACATCTGTGGAAAGAGGTGATGGAGAAGCTTAATATTTTCAGTAAAAACAAGGCCAGGAGTTGACTATGGAAAAAAACCATCAACTGCTCATATGCAAGTTCAAATTGAAGCTGAGGACAATTAAAACAAGTCCATGAGAATGAAAATATGACCTTGGATATTTCCCTCCTGAATCTAGAGACCATCTAAAAAATAGATTTCATGTATTGAACACCAGTGACTGAAAAATAGAGGAATTGTGAGATGACATCAAGAATATCATCCACAAAAAAGCAAAAGGTCATTAAAAAGACAGTAGTGGAAGAAAAGACCACAATGGATCTCAAAAGAGACTCTGAAACTTGCCCTTGAATGGAGAGTAGCTAACACAAGTGGAAGAAATGACAAGATAAAAGAGCTGAACAGAAGATTTCTTAGAGCAGCTTGAGAAGAGAGTCAATTATTTTAATGAAATATGCCAAGACCTGGAGTTAGAAAACCAAAAGGGAGGAACACACTCTTTCAGTTTCCAAGCTGAAAGAACTGAAGAAAAATTCAAGCCTTGAGTTGTAATATTGGCAGATTCTATTAGCAAAAGAGTGAATGAGGTAGGAAACATCAACAGAAGATGGAAGGAATACACAGAGTCACTGTACCAAAAAGAATTGGTTGGTGTTCATCCATTTCAGCAGGTGGCATATAATCAAGAACCCATGGTAGTGAAGGAAAAAGTCAAAGCTGCACTGAAGGAATTGGAGAATAACAAGACTCCAATAATTGATGGAATATCCATTGAGATGTTTCAACAAATAGATGCTGTGCTGGAAGCACTCATTTGTCTATGCCAAGAAATTTGGAAGACAGCTATCTGGCCAACTGACTTGAAGAGATCCATATTCATACCCATTCCAAAGAAAGGAGAGCCAACAGAATGTGGAAATTTTCGAACAATATCATTAATATCACACACAAGTAAAATCTTGCTGAAGATACTTAAAAAATTATTACAACAGCATATTGAAAGAAATTCAAGCTGGATTCAGAAGAGGATGTGGAACAAATGTGACATTATTCTTGATGTCAGATGGATCTTGACTGAAAGCAAAGGATACCAGAGAGAAGTTTAGTTGTGTTTTATTGACTATGCAAAACCATTCTATTGTGTGGATCATAACAAAGTATGGATAAGATTGAGAAGAATGGGAAATCCAGAACACTAAACTGTGCTCATGAGGAACCTGTACATAGACTAGGAGGCTGCCATTCAAATAGAACAAGGGGATACTGCATGGTTTAAAATTAGGACGGGAGTGCATCAGGTTGTATCTTTTCACCATACTTATTCAATCTGTACGCTGAGCAAATAATCCAAGAAGGTGAACTATATGAAGAAGTGTGTGGCATCAAGATTGGAGGAAGACTCATTAACCACCTGTGATATACAGACAACACAACTTTGCTTGTTGAAAGTGAGGGTGATTTGAAGCACTTACTGAAGAAGATTGAAGACTACAGTCTGCAGTATGGATTAGATCTCAACATAAAGAAAATGAAAATCCTCACAACTGGACCAACAAGCAGCATCATGATAAAGGGAGAAAAGATTGAAGTTGTCAAAGATTTTATATTACTTGGTTCCACAATCAACAGCAATGGAAGCGACAGTCAAGACATCAGATGACATATTGCACTGGGCAAATCTGCTGCAAAAGACCGCTTTAAAGTGCTGAAGAGCAAAGATGTCTCTTTGAAAACTAAGGTGCACCTACCCCAGGCCATGATGTTTTTATTTGCCTTATATGCATGTGAAAGCTGGACAATGAATAACGGAGATTGAAGAAGGGTTGATGATTTTGAGTTGTGCTTTGGCGAAGAATACTGAAGAATACAGGGACTGTCAAAAAACTAAGAAATCTGTACTGGAAGAAGTACAGCAGGAATGCTCCTTGGAAGCGAGAATGGCTGGACTTCGTCTCCTCTACTTTGGTCATGTTGTCAGAAGACCCCATTATCTGGAGAGGGATGTCATGTTTGGTAACGTGGAGGGTGAATGAAAAAGAGAAAAGGCCCTCAAGGAGATGGATTGACACAGTGGCTACAATGATGGGCTCAGATATAGAAAGGATTGTGAGGCTGACACAGGACTGGGCAGTGTTTTGCTCTTGTAGAGACACAGGGTCTCTATAAGTCAGAGCCGATTCAATGACATCTAACAACAGCAATAACATACATATTTTAAAGTTTTCTTTTGTTTTTTAAATGCTCTTAAGTTTTTTGGAAAGTCTTGCTTTTATCATTTGTTAGGTGCATCTTGAGCAGTACTCAGACTAGGGGTTATTATTACGTACTTCTGAAATTAGACTTCCAGAGTACTTTATTTTATTCCTGTGCATTATTAGATTTTCCAGTCTGCCTCCTGGGAAGAAAAACTGTTCCTGACTCTTTGTCAACTCCAGGCACCAGTTCTTCTGATGCTTTCGCTTGATCCTTTCCCTGAACTTATATAGTTTGTTTACATACATGCTCTGTTCTGTACTCTGCTGGCTACTCAAGATAGGCCTATGAAAATCACCAGATTCCTTTCTCTTTGTGAAAGTGTCTCCTCATTGATCTCTAGCTGCCATCTTCTTTCAGGACTTTCAGCTCCATATCCTTAACATAGGGAATTCTGCATTAGTTCCCTGCCTCACTTGGCCCCGCACTGTTTTAATAGATACTCTCTCAGGCAAGTAAGCTGGGACAATTGTAGGGATCAACTCATTTCCTGTCACTTGGGATCATCGTACTTCATTGCTTGATGCTCAGTGCTTTGAAAACTGTTGCTTAATATATTTTATCTAGCTGTTATTATTCCAGGAATGAGGATAAATACAGTCCCTGTTACTCTACCTTGGCCAAGTGTGGAAGTAATCTTTATAATCCCTTTTAACATGCAAAATCTCTGGTTTTGTGGAGCATATTTTGAGTGGGGAATACAGGCAATGGAAATATAATTAAATATATTATTTGATGGATTGTGACAAATTTTATGTAGAATGATAAAATGATGTGAGAAAGGAAAAAAGTAGAATAAGGAATGTGTGCTAGTTTATATAGGTTAGTCAGAGAAGATCTTTTTAATGAAGTGTCTGAACAGGAGTCTGAATGAAAGGAAGGAGTGAGCAAACTGTGCATATTCTGGGGAAAGAACATTCTAGGGAAGAAAAAGAATAGGTGTGAATTCCCTGAGTGGGAGGATGATTGGCCTGCTTTGGGAATAGCAGGGAGGCCAGTATGATTGTAATGGAGATGGTGGTGAGGATAGAGGTTGCAGAAATGGTCAGAGGTATTTAGGTGTCCAGGTCATGTAGGACTTTGTGTGCCATTGTAAGAAATAAGGCTTTTAATTTGAGATGAAAATTAAAATAGTTAGTTTTGAGCAAAGGATTGAAAAGATGTGCTTTATTGTTTAATAAAACACTTAGGCAGCTGTCTTAAGGATTTCTGCAAGTGGGTAAAGAAGGAATCAGGGAAACCATTGAACAATCTATTTTGATTATCCAGGGGAGAAATGATGGTGACCTCAGTGATGGGGCTAGAATTGAGGTGGTAAAAAGTAGTTTGATTCTAGATCTATTTGGAAGATGTAGCAGATAAAACTGGCTGATGGATTACATGTGGGTGTGAAAGAAAGGAAGTTAAGGATGATTATAGATTTTTTTTTTTTTTCCTTGAGCAACTGGAAAGAGAAGGCATTGATTGAGTTGGGGTGAATGTAGGGTTGCAGCTTTGAAGGGTAAGATGAGGAATTTAATTTGAATGTATGATGGTGTAGTGCTTAAGACATTTGACTGCTAACCAGAAGGCTGACAGTTCAAACCCACTAGCCATTCTTCGGAAAGAAGGTTGGACAATCTACTTCCATAGTGATACTGCCTCGGAAATCCAAGGAGGGGTCGCTGTGAGTCAGATCCGACTTGATGGCAGTGTTTTTGGGTTGTATGTAATTTTGAGATTTCTATTGAACCTTCAAGTGGAGATGTTGAGTAGACCCTAGCTTTATGAGCATAGAGAGGCTGAAACCAGAGGTATGAATTTGGAAGCCATTTGCATATATAGAAAATATTTGAAGTTGTACAATTGGTTGAGATCACTGAGGGAATGTATTGCTAAAAATGAGAAGTTCAAATGCTGACCTCAGAGACATGACAACATTTTGGAAAAGACAAAAAAATATGCAAAGGAGACTAATAAGGAGCGAACCTGGGGGTAGGGAGAAGAGAACTAGTAGAGGGTGCAGTCCTGCAAGCCAAGTAAAAGAACAATTTCAAGAAGGATGGAGAGACCATTCATGCCAAAGATTGCTGACTGTCAAGTAAGATGTGAGGAAGGTACAATGACATAGGGAGTGAAAGTAAGGAAGTGGCAGACATGAGCTTCCTGGTACCTCAACTTATATTATTCTGTTTTACAGATAAGGATATCAAGGTTCAGAGAGATTTTTGACTTTTAAACGTTTTATAATTAGTGGGTAGCAAAGTTAGGATTTGAATTAAGGGCTGAGTGGCTTCAAATATAAGGAGCTCTGGTGGTGTAGTGATTAAGGCATTTGGCTACTGACCAAAAGGGCAGTGGTTTGAACCCACCAGCTGCTCCATGGAAGAAAGATGAGGCAGTCCACTTCTGTAAACATTTACAGCTTTGGAAACCTAACAGGGGTTGCTATCACTTGGAACTGACTTGATGGCAATGAGTTTATTTTTTTGATTTGGCTTCAAATATAATATATACCCTATATTATACTAGGAGCTGTGGTAGCATAGTGCCTAAGGCACTTGACTGCTAACCAGAAGGCTGGTGGTTCAAACCCACCAGCCACCCCTCAGAAGGAAGGTTGCACAATCTACTTCTGAAGTGATACCACTTTGGAAACCCAAGGAAGGCTTGCTATGAGTTGGATCTGACTCCAAGGCAGTGAGTTTGGTTTTCTTGTTTTTTTATATATTATACTGCCTCCCCTTTTCTACTTCCCCCCAAACAAGGGACTAAATGAATGTTGAATAAATAACTGAATTCCAGCAATATTTTAGTATTTCACCATTTGAAAGCAGTGAGTAATTCTTATTGTGGAAAGATCTATTATGGAAGTTTTATTATTTATTATCATATTTATTCCTGTTATGTTAGTTTACATATTAGCAAGTAATTTTTTTAAAGTGTACTATGGAAAATGTGAGAGAATCTTGTAAAAACATATAAACACAAGTTGCATGAGTGGCACCTGAAGGAAACAAACCTTATTTGCTAAAAATGAATTTCCATTTGTTAATCAAAATAGTATTTTTTTCCTTTCTCCTCCCCAAATGCTAAATCAGAAAGATTTAACATTTATGGTTATAGATAAATGAGGGAATTGTTGTTATGTAATATTCTTTATCCCTTTTCAAAGCCCCATAGCAAGGGTATTTGCAGCTGCACAGATGGTGTGTTGGGGAGAAGGTCTGAACACATCATGGACGTGATTTTGGCTCCAATACCACTTACTGGGCTTTGTTTTGCATGGTTTACTATGAAGCAGGGGTCTGAAGCAGTTCAAAACTGTTCAGTCATGGCTGACAAAGTGAAACTGGAGCAGACTCAAATTTTTAAAATTTGAGTGATGCAGAACCATAACCAGAATGGGAGAAATTGTGACTTGGAACTCTGAAATGAGGAGGCTCAGAAGAGGCATATAAGCTCTTTCAGGAGGCTGATGCATGAGATTGGATTATTGGCAGACTGTGGACAGAGATACACATTCAAAGCTGCGTGGTTAGCTGCCATCTTTGAGCAGGGCACCACTGTTTCCGACTATGATCAAAATCTGATACACAAGAGATTTGGTTGCTATACACTGCCCTTGTTTCTTAAGAGGGAGATTAAGTTTCTAACAGGGTGATAAGACCTTTACTTTTTCCTATTCTGGTTATCATTCTAGTTCAACCAGATTTTTAAAATTTTGGTCTGTCTGGTTTCATGGCCTCGGCCATGACTGAACAGAGAAGACCTGATTCACAGCCCTGCTATGAAATTGTTTTATTGCTTGAAATTTATTTTCTTCATCTAGTCACAGGGCTCAAAATAGACACATCATAGGCAAGTTGCAAAGATTAAATAAGATTAGTGACATCTAGCATGTGTTCATAACATATAATTCTTCTTATTGTCAAGTAAGCAGTGACCTAGGAAAAATTAGTCTTTGAACTATAAGTAAGGAGACATCTTGATTTAAGGAGTTAACAAAATGTCAGTGTATGCCTTTGTAGGGTGGTTCAGGGGATGGTCGCATGACCTGAATCTTTGACTGGTTGTAGTAAATCTCAGTTTGTTGTTGTTATATGCCGTCGAGTCAGACCCGACTCATAGTGACCCCTCCTTGGGTTTCTGAGGCAGTATCACTATGGAAGTAGATTGCCCAACCTTCCTTCCAAGGAGTGACTGGTGGGTTTGAACCCCTAGCCTTCTGGTTAGCAGTCAAGTGCCTTAGGCACTATGCTACCAGTGCTCCCAATCTCAGTTTAGAACACTTATAATTGTATATTTAGTTCCTTCTTGAACTCTTCTTCTCCTTATGTCTGCTTTCAAACCTCGGCTCAAATTGTCCCCTGCTGTGCAACACCTGTTGATATCTCCTGTGACTTTTCCTTCTTCCTATACACAGAGTATTTAATGTATTCTTCCTTTATGTTCTACCTGCCTACGAGGGTATGTAACTCTTGACAATCTATCATATGTTCATCATACCTATACCTGTGCTGAACACCTATAAGGCACTGGGAATATTCATGAGAATTTAAAAAAATGTGAGCCCCACCTTCAGAGAGCGCAGAGCATCATGGGTGAGAAACTTGTATAAGCAGACCATCAGACTACAGCTAGGGAAGGTTTGTAGGAACCAGTCTAGGTCCTTTGATTTACTTTTCAGGAAAGTTAAAACTCCTTGTAGACAGAAAACCTCAGCCAGACCTCAACACTGTTGCAGCTTCAGACTTCATGTTTTTAGACATGAGTCAATTGTTTCCAGCAAGTGTATTATCATTTTTGTAGAGTTTTGACAGAAGAATGCTTAGGAAATGGAGTGCTGAAATTTTAGGATTTTTAAAAATAGCTTTAATTATCATATGCAGCAGATGTATCTCAAAACTAAAGATTAATGCCTCTACCTTTCTGTGTTCCTATCCATTGCTCTTCCCACAATGGATTCTGGTGGATTCAGATGAACTTGCTGCTCGTTCCAGAAAAGCCCTATTAGCTGTGTCTTCTACCCTGTTATTACACCTCCTCTGCACAAAGAGGCAAGAAGCAAGCATGCACATATACACACATACAAACACACATGCACACATGCAAGAAACTGCTGCATGTTAAGGACAGCAGCAGACCCTGCAGAAATGGAAGCAGGAAGCAGGAAATAGTTCCAACATCAGAACTTCTTTGTGTAAAGTGTCTTAAGTGATGTTTTCAGAATTTATGCAGAAGTAGTCTCTAGCTTTGGTTCTCTTCCTCTGCCTCAAACTAGATGTTATGTGCATTGGGATAGCAATGGTCCCAACATGCTCTTAGAGCTGGTTGGAGAATTCCAAATGAGTATTGTGAGGTTTCAAAAAGGGAAATGAGGAAACCCTTGAGTTGTCAGTGATTAGGGCTAGCATGCAGTTTTCTGTAGCTGACTGGTCAAATGCTGAGATGAAGAGGGGCTTAGCTTTCTAAAGGGGAGGAGGAGCCAGATGACTCCATGGCTGTGCCTGAAATCCCTCTTTACCAGGTGCAAAGTGGGGCCTAGGTGGGAGGGACTGAAGTTTTTAACCTAACCCGCCATATAGGCCATCTGTCTTCTGGCCAAGAATTGAAGAGCCCACCTTTGTGAGGCCAATAGCTGCAGGGTTTCCTCCTATTCTCAAGCCTACGGTGTGTTTGTTGTGGGGCATTACTATAAGAGAAATCTGAGTGCTTGCCCACAGAAGCAAAAAAAACTCTCTGCTGTGGAGTCAGTTCTAACTCATAACCACCCCTCCTTGGGTTTCTGAGGCAGTATCTCTACGGAAGTAAAATGCCCAGTCTTCCTTCTGAGGAGTGGCTGGAGTATTTGAATCACCAGCCTTCTGGTTAGCAGTTAAATGCCTTAGGCACTATGCCACCAGAACTGTGCCAGTCTCTGCTTTTTGGATGCTGTATGGGTATTCTTTCAAAACAAGTTAAACTTGTTCATGTACTCTCATTGAAAGTGATGACAAGAAATTCAACACCAATTATAACTAATGTTGCTTCCTCCTTGTCTATGGAAGTTGTACAAAGGTCCCTGGATTTTAAAGGTTAAGATTTAATTACAGAATAGCTTCTGTGGACACTCAAGTTCCAACCCACTTTGACCCTCAAGTTTGAGCATGGTGACTTTTTTTCTGAAACCCCATGGCCAGGGTCTGACCTTTCTAAATTTAATAACACCCTGCCACTCCTCTTTAATATTTCACCAATGGTAACAGTATGGATCAGGGCATAGGTAGAAACCTCTGCCTCCCTACCCATCTCTACAAGAAATGTCATGACTTTGATGGCTTGGACTACTCCTCTCCCCAAACCAAAGGGGGCTTCCCATCTACCCATCCCTGTTAATTCACCTTTTCTTGAAAGTAAATATCTTGGGAGGAAGAAGAGCACCAACTGTCTAGGCATAAAATCTTGTTTACCTCTGTGTATGTGTGTATGGTGGAAAAGAGGGAATAGGATAGATGGAAAGCAGAGAATAGGTGATCTAATTCTTTCTGATTCTTCTACAATAGAAAAACAAAGCACTAATATACCAATTAATTATCCTTTCAAACAACCTCATATATGCAGTTTATTTTGCTAAATTGAGATTATACTCTTATATTTAGTTTCGTGCCCTATCGTTTTCATTAATAATGCATCATTAACATTTTATCATGCCAGTTAATAGCATTTGAGATAATATTTAATAGTCTTGTAGTGTTCTGTATTTTTGAGGAATCATCATTTATGCAAATCTTGTTCTTTCGTTTAAACTTAGGTTGGTTAAGCTAACCTAACAGTTGGTTAACACTGTAATCACCATCCTTATACCTGCATCTATTGATGTCTCTTTGTTTCCTTATGATGATAAATATACTGTTTCAGAGTATGGAGATTCTTAAGGAACTTACAGCACTTACGTTAGAGAGCCTCTCATCCTACTCTATATTATTAATATAATGCAAGTTTTTCATTTTATCTTAGATAGGTGAAAGCTCACTGCATTGTTTTAAACTCCATTTCTTTGCTTATTGACAAATTAAAACATATTTAATATTTATTTATTGATAATGCTTACTTCTAGTTTTGTGAGTTTTATGTCCTTTGTGTAGAGATATTAGTCTTAGGGGTAAGGATATGACTTGATCCTTAAAAATAAGAATATGTATCTATTAACACTAGAGTACCAACAATGAATTTGGAGCTCAGCCGTATAAAGAGGAACTGGATTTTAAACTGAGTTTGGTCTAATCCCAAAGCCTGTGTTATTTCCATGTAGTGCTGCCTTTTGATCAGCCAATTCTGAGTTTAATTGGGGATATATATTGATTTACATCTTTCAAAGGTGAAAATTTTTCCATCAAATCCAGCAAATAAAATCTTCTGATTATTATATTGAATTAGATAGTTTTAGTTTCTGAATCAAAGCTTGGGTTTGCAAATCAAAGTGACATAGGAATTTCTATTCACTAAGAGTAAACTGAAAAATCATGAAGTTTGTCCATATTTTCATTCAATGGAAGACAACAAGCAAGTTTAAAGGGCCAGTAGAATACGATATACATAGTTTTTATGATTAACCCCACTGATCCTGCTTGGTAAGGCTCTGCCTTGGGTTTCTGGGGACTCTGCAGTGGCTCCATCAAAATCTTTCCCATAAGATTTGAGGTGAGGAAGCACACACTCTCCTCACCCTATAAAGAAGTAGAATCACATCCAAATTTTTATTTCCTCACAAAGAAATGTTCCTCACTAAATCTTGTTTCCTTCAATTTTGACTGTTCTAGACTTTTTGTATCCTTCTTGTGGATGAGGATTTTTGGAGTCAAGAAATTGATTCTCAGCCATTTCCCTTGAACAATCTGTATTTGGGTCAGGTACTTCACTATGCAATTGTTTATCATTAAAGCTGGTGCATCAAAGGAAATTTCCAATTTAACAGACTAGTCCAATTTAATACAAAATACTTCTTCCTTTTCCCAAATATTGACTTCAGGAAGGGCGGTTTATTTATTTTTTAATTTTAGCTCATACTACACAGCCTTGGGAGGAATGTGTACTGTAGATGAGAAGCAGTAACAGCAATGAACCACTTAGACTTGGAAATGTGACAATTGATGAAATTATGGATAAACATCTAATAATTGGACAATGACTTTTGTATAAAGTAGTGATATATGAATAAAGGCATGAAGAGATTCCACTGTTTTTGGCCACTATAAGAGCTTCTTCTTTTATTCTGAGTAATCTATGAAGCACAAGAAAATTTGCACTGAGGAGTGATGTGATAGGACTTATGTTTTAGAAGTATCACTCTGACCTTTGTGCTGAAAATTTTAGGGGTTGGTGTGGGAAAGGGGAGAAAAAAGAATGTTGAGACCATTAACTAGTAAGAGATGATGGTGGATTAGGCCAAGATATTGTGATGTGGTCAGATTGTGGAATTATTAAGGTAAGGCTGACAGGAGTTGCTACCAGATGAACAAACTGATGAGCAGAAAGTGTAGGTAACTAATTCAAGGATAGTTAACCTTACCAAATGTTTAAAGCAGGGAAAGTGCAGTTACTCATGTTTCCATGGAGTATCTCCTGTAAACTAGGAAAATTTAAGGAGTAATTCACTCTGAGGTTTGTGCAAGTGATTCACCCTACTCTCTGCCTTCATTTCAATGTAAATTTTAGAAGTAACTTGCCAGTTTCTAAAAATAGCCTGCTAGGATTTTGATTTTAGTTGCATTGAAGCTACAGATTATTTTGGTGAGAATTTACATCATATTGAGTCTTTTTCATCCATGAGCAAAATATACTTTACCATTTATTTAGTTTCTACATAATTATTCTCAGCAATGCTTTGTAGTATTCAGTGTATAGATAGATCCTTTTGTAAAATTCATCCTAAATTTGGATTTAATTATAAATAGTGGTACTTTTTAAATTTTAATTCACGATTGTGCTGGCATACAATTTATTTTTGAATGTTGATCTTGTATCACAGCCTTGCTAAACTCACTTATTAGTTCTAATAGTGCTTTTGGAGATTTTTGAGGATTTTCTGTAGAGACATTCATGCAATCTGTGAATGAAGAAAGTTATACTTATTCCTTTCTAATCTGGATGTCTTTTATTCCAGTCACTTGAGCCTCTAATACAACATTGAGCAGAAATAATAAGATGAAAATCTTTGCCTTGTTCCTCATCTTAGGTGAAAAACATTTGACTGTTCACCTTTAAGTATGGTCTTAGCTATAGGCTGTTCATAACCAACCGACCAACCAACCAGACCAACCCATTGCTGTTTAGTCAATTCCAACTCATAGTGACTCTATAGGACAGAATAGAACTGGCCCATTGGGTTTCCAAGGTTGTATTATTTACTTATATTGTGATGTGGGTGCAAATTTACAAAGTAGATTTATTTTACATTCAGAAGTTCATGTACATTTTGTTTTAGGGCACCAATTATAATGCTCACAATGGAGTAGCTTTCCTCTCACCTCCTCCCCGTGTGCAAGGCTGTATTCTTTAGGGAGACAGACTGCCACACCTTTCTTCCACAGATAATCTGGTGGGTTTGGATATGTGATTTTTCTGTTAGCAGCCAAACACTTAACCACTGCACCTCCAGGGTTGTTTATATCAAATAAATAAATAAAACAACCCACTGTCCTTGAGTTGATTCTGACTTATAGGCACACTGTAGGACATGATTGTTGTTGTTGTTATGTGCCATGGAGTTGGACCCAACTCATAGCGACCCCTCCTTGGATTTCCAAGGCAGTATCACTACGAAAGTAGATTGCCCCATGTTCCTTCCGAGGAGTGGCTGGTGGGTTTGAACCCAGCCATCTGGTTAGCAGTCAAGTGCCTTAGGCACTATGCTACCAGAGCTCCTGTAGGACATGGTAGAACTGTCCAATAAGGTTTCCATGGTTGTAAATCATTACAGAATCAGACTACCACATTTTTCTCCCATGTAGTGGCTGGTAGGTTTGAAATGCCAACATTTTGGTTGGTATTGGAGCACTTGACACTGCACCACCCTCCTATACCAGGTTTTCTTTTATTCATAGTTTGGTGAATATTTTTTTCTTTTTGACATAATTGGATATTGAGTTTTGCCAAATGTTTGTTCTGCATTTATTGAGATGATCACATTTAAAAAAATTCTGCATGAAGGAGTAAATTGATCAAATTTCAGTTGTAAAACTAAAACCAAACTGGCAGTTCTGGGATGTCCTTTTTTTTTGGGGGGGGGTATTATATTCACAATCAGCTGAAGTACTTTCACTACAAAACCTTTGTCATAAAATTATATGTATAATTCATTTGTAAGGTTTTTCCCTTCGATGGGTGGGAAAATTTTAACAAAAATTCAACTTCTTTAGTAAACAGAAATATTCAGGTTATCTCTTTCTGAGAGAGATGTAGTACTTGTGCCTTTCAAAGAAGTTATCCGTTTCATCTAAGTTTCTTGTAATTCTCATCTAATAGTGATGAATTTTCTACCTTTTGTTTTTCTGAAAAAGTCTTTTTTTGCAAGAAAAATTTCACTGTGTATAGAAATCTAAGAAATTAAACTTTTTTTTTCTTTTCGTAATTTAAAGGTTTCACTTCACTGTTTTCTGGCTTACTTTATTTGTGATGAGAAGTCAACTGTCATTCATATCTTTATTTCTGTCTGTATATCAATGACAAGTGTATATCATGGTGCCACTACACCACCATAGCTCCTTTGAAAGTAGATTGCCAGGGCTTTCTTCCAAGGTGCCTCTGGGTGGACTTGAAATGCTAATCTTTCAATTAGCAGGTGAGCACTTCAACCATTTTCACCCCCAAGAAAGAGGCAGTTCAAGAACAGCCTTTATTCTGTTGCTAATTGGATCTATTACCTTTGTGAGGACTCTCTTTGATGCTCCTTCTATCCTGGAGTTCCTTCTACCTGGCTGTTAGGAACACAAACTTTTCTGCCCTGGGTGAGCTCAGAATTGCTACACCCATTCCTGTCCCTGTACTCAAGTAGTTCCTCACACAAGTGCTAATTAGTGCTGAACTGAAAAGCTCAAAGGAAGTTTCTGCAGATTTGGTGTAGTGCCTAAGGCATTTGACTGCTAACCAGAAAGCTGGAAGTTCAAACCCACCAGCAACTCCTCGGATGGAAGATTGGGCAATCTACTTCTGTAGTGATTTTTGTTGTTGTTATGTGCCATCGAGTCATACCCGACTCATAGCGACCCCTTCTTGGGTTTCCAAGTCAGTCTCACTATGGCCTCAGAAACCCAAGGAGGGGTCATTATGAGTCGGACTAACTTGACCTTAGTGAGTTTGTATTTTTTTTTTTTTTTCCTGGGTTGCTCTCTCTTCTTTGAAACTCTCAGTTATAAATTCTGTTTTACCTTTTTAAATTCAAAATTGTCTCTTCAACTCACAGAGACCATTAAACTCTGCGTAGTTTTCTTACTCTTTTGCTGAAAACTAGAAAGTCTTTTTGAGTAATATGCTGGGGACACATCATTTGTTTCTCTTTTCCTGGGCATCTTGCTCCAATGCTTGAAGTTGACTCAATCCCCATAAATACTATTGACTTTTTTCCAGCTCTGTCTGTTGTCCAATAACTATTTTTAGACTTTTCTTACTTATTAAAAGTTGGAGATAAATTCAGCTCATCATTCTATCATGGCTAACATCTACCATCTTAATCACCATGCTATATATCCTTTTATCCTTTATTCTGAATTTAGGTTCTCAGATCTTTACACTTAAGTCTATGCAACTGAACCTTGTTCACATGTAAAACCTTTGGTATGTAAAAGACAACGTTGTAAACATTGGAACCATGCCACTCTAGCTAGGGCTCTGGGCCATGTGATTTCATTTTTAAATTATCCTTCCTTTTTTTGTTGTTAATATCTCAGCATTTTAAATTACAAATGCAATTAAAAATCATAACTTTTTGTCAGTTCCTTGAGGATAATAGCCAGGAGGGATTAATGTGAAACGTAAAGTCTCATTTTTCTATTGGTAGGAATAGCTGTGCACAAATAAAAGCAGATTTAAATATTCCCCAGAGACAAACAAATAGGTATTGCAAACAAAATAATTAAAGTGGTTTGTAACAAACAAGCAAATGAGAACTGTGAAAGGTCAGCAACTATTACATTTGTTTTTCTGTTTGAATATCTGCCCCGGGAATTAGCTACAAATTAAGGGGCCCAACCAGCCTTTAAAAATTTAACAGTGGAATGAAAATCACTGGCTTTGTGTTATGAAGATAGTTATTAGGTCAGAGTTTTAAATGTTAAAAATTTTGAGGTACATATTTTTTTGTTGAATTTTGAAGAGCTCCTTCCTTTCTGTCTTCCTCCTACTCTTCCTATTCCTTCCCTTCTTCTATCCATACTTTGTGTGGTTTGACACTTAGCACTAGGAAGACAACAGAATACAGCCAACATACTACACCTTTGAGGAATTGTTTTTGGTTCTAATCCAGTATAGATGAATCAAAAGATTAGCATCTGCAGCTTTCTTCTGACTGTCCTGGTAACACTGAGAATTCACAGTGCCCCTGAACACATCATAGTTGTGGGGTATATGATAGAGAACTAGATAATCTTTAGGGATGTGGAGCTGTGTAAATGGAGTTTCTCTTTTCTGAGCTAATTTTGATGCTGTTCTGTTAGGGGCAGAGGATGCCATCAAGGACTACCTCTCTGTAATTGCCAAGTCCTGCTACTTGGAGAACTTTCTCCTCATGCTCTGCCTTGAGTTGTTGATGTGCAAATAGTCTAGATTCACCTTACCATCCTAACAGAGACAAAGCTATACTTAGTCTGTCCCTACAGTTATTTTGATACCTTAAAAAAACAAAAAACTTTCAGGCCAAGACCTGCAGAAGCATACATTTCAGATCCAACTTACAGCATATTTCAGGAATATCACATCCGAAAAAGTGAGGGTAAGGCTATCAATCACTAAGCCACTTCTGGGAATTGCTTTTGACCTACATTAGATGTTCTGATCCCTTAGAATTACTAGAACTGCATGAGCAGGGATGGGTGAAATGGGGTCATGAGCATTTACAACTTGTTATGAAATATGTAGCAGTCTGCTTCTGTAAAGATTTACAGCCTTGGAAGCCCTTTGGGGAAGTTCTTCCTTGTCCTATAAGGTCAGTATGAGCTGGAATTAACTCCATGGCAGTGGGTTTGTTTTTTTGGTTTATGCTGGTGGGAGCAAGAAAGTCATAGAAGGTGCAAGGAAAAGAGATGGGAAGGAAAATGAGAGAGAGTGATTATGAAAATAGGAAAGGAAATCTAAAAACAGGAGACAGGGAAGTAGGGAGGAGGAGAGAGATGGGAATGATAGATAAATCTTATAAATAGCTAGTCCAAGTACATCTACCCAACTAACCAGAAGAGCTTTAGTGACTGCCCTCCTTAAATGGTGGGAAATATGAGTCCCTTGGCTCATTAGAGGAATGAGGTATCCAACTTGTGCTCATAGTCAAATAAACTAGAATAAATAGAATAAATTGTGATGCAATAAAAAACTCAATAAAATAAAAAAGCCACTAAAAATGCAAAATCCCAGAGATTTTCTTTTCTTTTTCTTTTGGCCAGAAGCAAATGATAAACAAGAAGTCAAGGAAAGAGTTTCTTAGAACTGAGTAGATAGTCTGGCAAGACAATTATCTTTTTCCCATTGACCACAGCCAGGGTAGATCTTCAGGGAGCAAGATCAGTTGCTCATTGTTGGCTAGGCTGCCTACACATACTCATGGGCATGGGTCATGATCAAGGAGGTAATATGGAGGATGGATTTGCCACTGGAGTCCTAGGCTGCTTGCACAAAAGGGGAAGGCAAAGTGCTGCCTTTACTTTGAGTGGAAGTAATTTGTAAAAATACAAGAAGGAGCTCTGGTAGCATAGTGCCTAAGGTGTTTGACTGCTAACCAGAAGGCTGGCAGTTCAAGCCCACCAGCCACTCCTCAGAAGGAAGGTTGGGCAATCTACTTCCATAGTGATACTGCCTCAGAAACCCAAAGAGGGGTCGTTATGAGTCAGGTCTGACTCAATGGCACATAACAACAACAACAACAGCACTACTTCAACCACTAACTCATTTTGCTTAATTATAGAGTGTCTGAGATATGGTTTGATGGCTTGGCAGCGACTCAAGTATATGCTGGTGTCTCTTGGAGATGATGAGACAGGAAGAGTACATACAGACTTGGTGGTCTACTATAGGATTCCTGAAGGGTGTGGAGGGAGCTGCAGAAGCAATGAGTTGACTGGAAGGTGTTATTACTCCATTTTACAGATGAAGCTAAGGAAGTTAAGTGACTTACTCAAGTTCCACAACCTGGAAGAGGAGGAGCGGGATTTGAAACTATTTCCATCTGATTCTAGATCCTACACTCTTTGTACTTCACTATATAATATTTTAGATCAGTGCTTCTCAAACTTCTATGTTCATAATAATCACTTGGAGAACTTGATTAAAAAAGAGTCTGATTGGAAGGTTTGGGGAGTGGCCTGAGCTTCTGCATTTCTAACAATTTCCCAGATGATGCTGACACTGTTGGTACATGGACCACAGTTGGAAGTTGGAAGGACAAAGGGAAGGAACCCTCTATGGCAATTTTCTGTATATCATTGCTGTTGTTAGTTGCCATCACATCAGCCCAAACTCATGCAATCCTCATGCATAAAAAAACAAAATGGTGGCTAGTCCTGTGCCATTTCCATGGTTGGTTGTGAATCACACATTGTAATCTGTAAGGTTTTTATTAGCTGCTTTTCATAAGTAGATTGCCAAGGTTTCCTGTCTAGTCAATTTTAGTCTGGAAGTACCACTGAAAACTGTTCAGCATCATAGCAACAACCAAACCACTACTGCCAGATGGATGGTGGCTGAGTAGGAGGTGCATTGGCTGGAATTGAACCTGAGTATCCTTCTACCATTGAATCAGCAATATCTCATGCATCCTATAAATAGATACTATACAAAATATAGAATTGATGCCCACTTCATGAGGTTTTAGGGGGCAAGCAACCAGGGTATGTCTCTGGTCAGGAAAACCAATCAGATCTCGTCTCTGGTCAGAAAAAGCAATCAGAAGTGATCTCTCCTCCAGTGCATCCTCTCTCTTCAGAATATATTGAATGGCAAGTTTTGACAACTTCCTCCTCTGTCTAACCAAGATGTCCTTGTCTCCTTGGAGCCTTCCAGTCTTGCCCTAAGTGCTCTGTGGGGTTCTGAACACAGCAGGCATTCTGAAAAGCCTGTTAGCTTCAGAGGGAGTTATTCTTTGATCACAGCATTATTAAATCCTCCTCTACTTGCTCAACTTTTTCAAGCCAGCTTTCTCAGTGAAGTTTCTCTACTATCATTAACTTTGAATTACTGACATCATGGTTTTAAAGAGGAAAATAAACTATTATTTCTCTGTTGTTGTTGTTAAGTGCCGTCGAGTTTCCGACTCATAGCGACCCCATGCACAGCAGAACGAAACACTGCCCGATCCCGCGTCAGCCCCACAATACCTGCTATACTTGAGCTCATCATTGAAGCCACCGTATCAATCCATCTCGTTGAAGGCCTCCCCCTCTTTCGTCGACCCTCCACCCTACCAAGCATGACATCCTTCTCCAGGGAATGGTCCCTTCCGACAACATGACCAAAATAAGTGAGACGAAGTCTGGCCATTCTTGCTTCCAAGGAGCATTCTGGCTGCACTTCCTCCAGGACAGATCTGTTAGTTCTTTTAGCAGTCCATGGTACTTTCAGCATTCTTCACCAGCACCACAACTCAAAAGCATCAACTCTTCTTCGGTCTTCCTTATTCATTGTCCAGCTCTCACATGCATACGAGGCAATTGGAAATATCATGGCTTGTGTCAGGCGCACCTTAGTCCTCAAGGAGACATCCTTGCTCCTCAGCACTTGAAACAGTTCCTTCGCAGTTGACTTTCCCAATGCTACATGTCATCTAATGTCCTGACTGCTGCTTCCATTGGCATCGATTGTAGAACCAAGCAACGTAAATTCCTTGATAACCTCAATCTTCTCTCTATTTATTGTGATGCTGCTCATTGGTCCAGTTGTGAGGATTTTTGTTTTCTTTATATTGAGATGTAATCCATACTGCAGACTGTATTCTTCAACCTTCATCAGTAGGTACCTTAAGTCATCCTCACTTTCAGCAAGCAAAGTTGTACTGTCTGCATATCTCAGGTTGTTAATGATTCTTCCTCCAATACTGATACCACATTTTTCTTCATACAGTCCAGCTTCTCAAATTATTTGCTCAGCATAAAGATTGAATAAGTGTGGAGAAAGGATACAACCCTGATGCACTCCCTTCTTGATTTTAAACCATGTAGTGTCCCCTTGTTCTGTTCAAATGACAGCCTCCTGGTCAAGGTACAGATTCCTCATGAGTACAATCAAGTGCTCGGGAATTCCCATTCTTGTCAATGTTATCCATAATTTGTCATGATCCACACAATCAAATGCCTTTGCATAGTCAATAAAACACAAGTAAACATCTTTCTGGTATTCTTTGCCTTGAGCCAAGATCCATCTGACAACAGCTATGATATCCCTTGTTCCACGTCCTCTTCTGAATCCGGCTTGAACCTCTGGAAGTTCTCTATCAATATACTGCTGCAAACGTTTCTGAATTATCTTCAGTAAGATCTTACTTGCATGCGATATTAATGATATTGTTCTATAATTTCCACATTCTGTGGGATCCCCTTTCTTTGGAATGGGCACAAATATGGATCTCTTCCAGTCAGTTGGCCAGGTAGCTGTCTTCCAAATCTCTTGGCATAACTGAGTGAGTGCCTCCAATGGGGTATCTGTTTGTTGAAATATCTCAATCAGTATGCCATCGATTCCCGGAGATTTATTTCAACAAATAGATGCCGATTATTTCTCTAGAGATAGAATAATGCTGGTATCAAGCAGATGTTTGATAGATTTAGGTCTTTCTAAGGAATAAAAATAAATGACTGATAGTGTTATTGCACAGTATTACTTAAGTTCGGAAATCTATATGAATGTTTAATAATATTTTTCCCTGATATCAGAGGGTTTAGAAATTTTACTGAAGTCTTAAAGATCAGATAGAAACTTATGTGTTAGTTTTGCAAGTGTTTACAAAAATTTATATTTAAAGAACAGAGATTCTTACCTTTTTAATTATACTTTGAAATACACTCTTCATTAAAAAAAGTTACCCTTTTTGCTACTCAACCTAGCTTAGACTAGATCTATGCACTAATTCTCTTCATTTTAAATAAATCTAAGAATCATAAAGTATACAGAGATAAATTTAAAAAAATCCACAACCAAATTTTGCAATAATTGCTTGAGATACATATTTTTAAGAAGTTGACCATTTCAGATACAACTGAAGACTGTTTTGAACCCTCTCACCAATCCAATTCAATTCTGCATCAGTGAGGATATTTTTGACCAGAAGTAACTGAACTATCTGAATGAAATTTCCTTAAATGATTTGAGAGTCAATCACTTTATTTTATAGAAGGCTCAGAGACAGGTCATGAGGTTTCAGGTGCGGGTGATAATTTGGAGGCCATACAGTATCCTCAGGACATCTATTCTCTGGTCTATTAAACTCAGTGTGATAGGCCTGCCCTTGCATTGAATCCTCCCAGCACCCAAATCTCTGGAGGCAGAAAGATACTGTCTTTTCTACATTTTTTTCCCTTAGGATTAAGAAAATCTTAAAATGCTCTGAGCAGAAGCCCCACACTTTCAACAAGCAGAAATGGGACTCACCTAAAACTGTCTACAAAAGGAAGACCACCTATTTTGACTAAGACCAAGAAGGGTGTACTTCAGATTCTGGGTATAGTGTCCACTCTGGGCAGCAAGATCCCATGGAGGATGGACGGGAAATTTTCCACACTGTGGTTATGCCAGTATGGAAGAAGAGAAGCAAGGCCACTGCATAGGTAGCAAACACATCTATTTCAACTTTTCTTCTTCCCAGTGATGACTCTCTCCTGAAGTTGGCATATTTCCTTCACATTTAAGTTTTTTTTACTATTGTTAGGTGCTGTTGAGTCAGTTCCAACTTATTGCAACCCTATATACAACAGAACAAAACACTTCCCAGTCCCGCACTATGCTCACAATTGTTGCTGTATTTGTGCCCATTATTGCACAATCTTGTCAATCACGCTCTTTCTTGTTGACTCTCTACTTTAGTAAACATATTGCCCTTTTCCAGGGACTGTTCCCTCCTGATAACATGTCCAAAGTCTATGAGACAAAGTCTTGCCATCCTCACTTCTAAAGAACATTCTGGCTCTACTTCCAACACAGATTTGTTCTTTCTTCTGGGGATTCCATGGTGTATTCAGTATTCTTCACTAATACCATAATGCAAAGGCATCAATTCAATTTGGTCTTTCTTATTCATTGTCCAGGTTTTGTGATTGAAAATACATGGTGCAGAGCAGGCATATCTTAGTCCTCAAAATGACATCTGTGCTTTTGGACACTTTAAAGAAGTCTTTTGCAGTAGATTTGTCCAATGCAATATATTGTTTGATGGTTTGATGGCTGCTACCATTGGCATTGATTGTGAATCCAAATAAAATGAAATCCTTGACAACCTCTATCATTTCTCTGTTTATCATGATGTTGCTTATTGGTCTAGTAATGAGGATTTTTTTCTTTTTTTTTGAGCTGTAATCCATACTGAAGTCTATAGTCTTTCATCCACTTTTATGTTATTATATATATTAATAATAAACCAAAAAACAAACCTATTGCCATTGAATCGATTCTGGCTCTAGCAACCCCCATTGGTTTTCCAAGGCTATAAATCTTTGCAGAAGTAGATTGTCTTATTTTCCTTCCATGGAGAAGCTTGTGGGCTTGAACTGCCCATGTTCTGGTTAGCAGCCAAATGCCTTATCCATTATGCCACCAGAGCTCCTTAGATTAACTTTTTATACACACACACACACACACACACATATCACACAACCAAAGTTGCCTTTGAGTTGACCCCAACTCATGATGCATGACAGTCCCACACATGTCACAGTAGAACTACATACCATAGGATTTTCAGTGGCCAAGGAGCTCTGGTGGTGTAGTGCTTAAGGCACTTGACAGCTAACCAGAAGTCTGGCAATTCAAACCCACCAGCCACTCCTCTGAAGGAAGGTTAGCCAATCTACTTCCATAGTGATCCTGCCTCAGAAAGCCAAGGAAAAGTCATTATGAGCTGGGTATGACTTGATGGCACATAACAACAAAAACTACAATTTTTCAGAAGTAGATTGTCGGTTCTTTCCTTTGAGACACTTTTGGGTGGACTTGAACCCCCAATCTTTTGACTTGCAGCTGAGTAAATTGACAATTTCACTAGCCAGGGACTCCCCTATTACTCATATCTCTACCTTAAATATACTTTATTTTATGTCATTCTGTAATTCACCTTTCTTATTTATTTTCCCCTTTAACTTTGTTATATAGATTTGTACAGATAATAATAAAATGATGTAGATTTATTCAGTCATTTTTATAACTACATTCTAGTCATATTTCCACAAATTCCACTACTTGTTCTATTCTCCCTTTTGGTTATTATATAAAGAAGGCTGAGTGAGAGTGAGGAAGAAATAGTTGAGCCTAATGAACCTGTGTCTCCAGATTATCTTGTTGGTATTGCTATCATCATTCTTATTCTTCTCATAGTCAGCAATGAGGAGCACTTTAACAATCAGCTATCCATTGCCCTTTTTTGGATCAAAGGCTTCTTTGAAAACCCAGCACAGCCCTTGGGCTTCTCCCCAAGGTAATGCATGCACAGGTTCAGGCTTTTCACTTTTCAGAATGGTAAACCCTGGAAGCCAACTATAGAAGCTTCCTGAACAGTTCTTTCCCTCTGAATTGAGGCAATCAGATCTAATCTTGTTCCTAGAGTGTTCTATGAGAAAGGCAAATTTGCCTTCAATCAGTGAATTAACTATGTGCATTCTGGAGAATATGAACATTGGTTTGTCCATTAGAAGTCCCTTAACTTTTGTTGGGCTTAACCCTTTGCAACTGAAGCAAAGATTTAAAAAGGCTTCCTGATAATTTGTTTGTCTCAAAATACAGCTTTTCTAAACTTCAGCTTACATACTCTGTATAGGATCTGAGACAATGACTGTTTCCATTATTTAGTGCATGGAAGAGCAATTCTCATGTTTTATTTTTCAGAGAAATTTTTATTTATGCAGATTATAAGGCACAAATGAGTGTAAATTACTTTTTTTTTTTTTTTAATTACTGTAAAGAAGGATGTGATGTCAACTGGGAACACATCCCAAATTTCTTCACTGGTTGTTTTAATTGTTCCAATATTATGATTACTAAACCAGAAGTCAGTTCAAACCCACCAGCCACTGTGGAAGGAAGACTGGGCAATGTACTTCTCTAAAGATTTACCTCCTTGGAAACCCAAAGGGGGTTGCTATAAATTGGTATTGATTTGACGGCAGTGGTTTTTTTTTTTTAAAACAGAAATACTGCTCCCATTGGAAATGTAGTTAGATCCAGGAATATTTTGCCATAACTCTATACTAATTCCATTAAATGCTCCACATTCTACATTCTAGCTCTTTTAAGATGATCCATTTGCCACTACTCTACTCCAAATCACTATTATCTCTCATCGAGCTAATCTCTTGAGTGAGCAATATTGATGAGAGATTTTTCATGAGTTGAAACTATTAGATTGTAGGAGGCGATGGTAACAGAAATTTGGGGTGGGGGGGGTTTGGAGCAACAGATAAAATGAGAAGGTGGAAACTATAGAATGTTTCCATTTGCAGAATGAATTGCCTCAAGAACAAGTATATCTGACTCTGGAGAACTTTCACTTTCCTTCTTATGGCTTCATGAAACATAAGGCATATGAGATCAAGTCTAAGGATCAGTGAAATAGTGATATGATTGAAGAATACAATGGCTATTTGACCAAATGAAGAAGAAATGCAGCTGGTCAAGTTGCAAAGTTGCACATGTTTCTCCTGGCCTCTCTGAAATGGTCCTTCTTCTAACATCAATTGCAATGAATTTAGGAAAAGGTAGTCAGATGAAGCAAATATAAACTGTAGCATAATAACTGAGGTAAAGTCAGTCACACTCTGCACACTCAGGCAAAAATTATGAGGGGAGTTTGTGAGATGGTTGTGTGTCCCAGAGAAAAGGTAGGATCATAAGTCAAAGAATTAAAATTCAATACAAAATGGTTAGCAATGTTATTATGGCAGAACCATTAGCCTGAATAACCCTCTCCAGAGGAAAAGAACTGACAAATCTGAATATAATGTATATTTTGAAATATTTTTATATGAATCACTGGAAGGTCAAGGGTAATATCCACAGGAGCCAAAAACTTAAGTGAAAATAGGAATTCTAGGTGATGTGAGCGTCAAATTTAGGTTTTGACTTGAATCTATCTGAAAACCTTCAACTTTCATGCCCATCATTACATGGGGCATTGTTGTTGTTGTTATATGCCGTCGAGTCAGCCCTGACTCATAGCGACCCCTCCTTGGGTTTCCGAGGCAGTATCACTACGGAAGTAGGATTGCCCAACCTTCCTTCCGAGGAGTGGCTGGTGGGTTTGAACCGTCAGCCTTCTGGTTAGCAGTCAAGTGCCTTAGCCACTATACTACCAGAGCTCCTACATGGGGCATAGGGTATGTAATTAAGTCAAAGAACCAACCAAATGTGGAGCATAATGGGGGATTTTAACATATAGTTGGAAAGTTAAATCCTCAGTGTAAGGGTTAATGAGAAATGAACCCACTGTGCAGAGAGGATAACAAGGACAATGTCCTCCCATGACCTTGGATTTGCATGGTGGGGAAATTAATTTGAGACTTGTTACCCTTTATGTACATCGGTAATCCAAGTTCACAGCATCTATAGTGTCTAAGACAACTCAAAGAAGAAAAACAAGTATGTTGTTAAATATTAAGTAGACAAACATTGATTGTGTAAAACAATAATAATTTTGTATAATATGAAGGCATAAATAAAAATAGAATTAAAATATTGGATAATTTAGCACATTATGGTATTAGTTGGTATCATGGACTGAAGTGGGTACCCCTAAAATATGTGTCAATTGGGTTGGGCCATGATTCTCAGTGGTTTGGCAGTTATGTAATGATGTAGTGTGGCAGTTATGTGATGATTCCCCATGATGTGATCTGCCATTCAGTTGTAAAAGGATTAGGTTGGAATGTTTTACCCTTAATCCCATTTTAGCCTTGATGCAATGCAAGCAGAATGGACTGGGGTGTAGCCTGCAGCACCTTTTATCTCACAAGAGATAAAAGGAGAGAGAAATAAGCAGAGAGAGAGGAACTTACTACTACCAATAAAGAAGAGCTGGGAGTGGAGCACATTTGTTGGACCCAAGATCCTTGTGCTGGGATCCTCCTAGGACCAAGAGATACAGAAAGAAAGCCTTCCCCTAGAGCCTGAGCTCTAAACTCGGACTTCTAGCCTCCTTGACTGCTAGCCAGAGGCTGGCAATTCAAACCCACAGGCCACTCCTTGGAAGGAAGGTTGGGCAATCTACTTCCATAGTGATACCACCTTGGAAACCCAAGGAGGGCTCGTTATGAGTCCAGTCTGACTTGATGGCACATAACAACAGCAACAGCAAATTGTGAAAGAATAAGTTTCTGTTTGCTAAAGCCATCCACTTGTGGGATTTCTGTTACAGCTGCACTAGATACACAAGACAATGTTGACTAGAGATAAACATTGTAAAAGAGGCTGAAAATACTGATTAACTTCACACCTTGCTAAGTATGTATGTTAAAATACCTAAGATAACTAATAAAAAATAGCATGTTGTTGTTGTTGTTGTTTTGTGCCAAGTCAGACCTGACTCATAGCGATAGAGAATATAAATTCCAAAGTTGGATAAGACATGAAAATATTGTTTTAGAAAAGAAACAGAAAGAAGAAAATAGGAATAAAAAGAGAAGAGAGAAAGGAAGGAGAAAAAAGAGTAAAGTCAAGATATTTAGGAAAACACAAAATAATATGGTAGAAATGAATTCAAATATATAAGTAATCATAGTCATTATGGGTAGATTGAATTTTGCACTAACAATTAAGAAAGGACATAAAAAAGTCAGGTAAATTTTGTTTATAGGAAGGTCATATAAAATGTGCGATAGAGAATGGTTGACAGCAAGGAGGTGGAAAAAAGTTAGAGCTGGCAGAAACTAACCAACATAATGTTGTATAGCTATATTAATATTATTAAGATCAGACATAATAGACTATAAAATAAGATCTATTACTAGAAATAAATAATAAATGTTCCATTCATCAAGGAATTATTATTGTAAATTTGTATGCATTGACTATTTTGTAAACAACGAAAAATATTTAAATAAAAATAGAATATTAAATAACTAAATAAACCCAAATAAACAAATTTCTGATTTAATGGACCTATTAAAGGATCACTGAAATCTGTACTTGGACAGTGTATGTAGACCCCTTCTGAATGCACATGAAACATTCCTGCAAACTGATCACAGGCTAAACCACAAAAAATGGCTCAATTTTTTTAAAAATGGGATCACACAGCCTCCATTCTCAGGTTACAATGTACTTAAGTTAGAAATCTAAACAAAGATTACTTTAAAAAATACCTTTATGGTTGGAAATTGAAAGGAAAAAAAAAAAAAAGCCCTTCTAAGCTACTCATAAATCAAAAAGAAATCATAACAGAATTTTAATAGGGACAATAGTAAGTAATATGATAATTGCAGAAAGCAGCCAAAACAATGTTTAGGGAGAAGTTTATAGTCATAATACTTCATTGTTGTGTTGTTGTTGTTATGTCCCATCGAATTGGACCCCACTCATAGTGATCCCTCCTTGGGTTTCCAAGGCAGTATCATGATGGAAGTAGATTGCCCAACCTTCCTTCTGAGGAGTGGCTGGTGGGTTTGAACCTCCAGCCTTCTAGTTAGCAGTCAAGTGCCTTGGTACTACACTACCAGAGCTCTTAAATACTTCATTAGAAAACAGAAAAGATTCAAGTTACTGAACGAAACTTCATACCTAAGAAAATGGAAAAACAGACACCCAGTAAAACCAAAGAAAACAGAAAAATAAAAATAATAAACACGTTGTTGTTGTTAGGTGCCATCAAGTCATCTCCAGCTCATAGTGACCCTATGTACAGCAGAATAAAACACTGCCCAGTCCTGTGCCAGCTCCATGATCCTTGCTATACCTGAGCCCATCATTGTAGCCACAGCATCATTCCATCTTGTTGAGGGACTTCCCCTTTTTCATTGACCCTTCACTTTACCAATTATGATATCTCCAGGAAATGGTCCCTTCTGACACCATGACCAAAGTAGGAGAGACAATCTGGTCATTCTCGCTTCCAGGGAGCATTCCGGCTGCATTTCTTCTAGGACAGATTTGTTACTTCTTTTGGCAGTCAATGGTACTTTCAGTATTCTTTGCCAAGACTACAACAACTCTTCTTCAGTCTTCCTTATTCATTGTCCAGCTGTCACATGCATAAGAAGCAGTTGAAAATACCATGGCCTGTGTCAGGCACACCATACTCTTCAAGGAGATATCTTTGCTCTTTAGCACTCTTACAAAAGCGGTCTTGTGCCACAGATTTGCCTGATGCTATATGTCCTCTGATATCTTGACTTCTGCTTCCATTGGTGTTGATTATAGAACCAAATAATACAAGAGCCTTTGACAACTTTAATCTTTTCTTCAATTATCATGATGCTACTTATTTTGTCCAGTTGTGAGGATTTTTGTTTTCTTTATATTGAGGTATAATCTATACTGCAGGCTGTGTTCTTCAATCTTCATCAGTAAGTGCTTCAAGTCATCCTCACTTTCAGCAAGCAAAGTTGTGTCATCAGTATATTGCAAGTTGTTAATGATTCTTCCTCCAATCATGATGCCACATTCTTCATATAGTCCGGCTTCTCAGATTATTGGTTCAGCATACAGATAGAATGAGTAGGGTGAAAGGATACAACCCTGACACACTCCCTTCCTGATTTTAAACCATGCAATATACCTTTGTTCTGTTTGAACAACAGCCTCCTGGTCTATGTACAGGTTCCTCATGAGTACAATTAAGTGTTCTGTATTTCCTATTCTTCTCAATGTTATCCATAATTTGTTAGCACACAATTGAGTGCTTTTGCACAGTCATTAAAACACAAGCAAACATCTTTCCGGTATTCTTTGCTTACAGACAAGATCCATCTGACTTCAGCAATGATATCTTTTGTTCCATGTCTTCTTCTGAATCCAGCTTGCATTTCTGGAAGTTCTCTGTCAATATACTGCTGCAATGGTTTTGGAGTTATTCAGTAGGATTTTACTTGCATGTGATATTATCATATTGTTGGATAATTTCCACATTCTGTGGGATCACATTTTTTTGGAATGGGTACAAATATGATCTTTTCCAGTCAGTTGGCCATGTAGCTGTCTTCCAAATCTGTTGGCATAGCCCAGTGAGTGCCTCCAGTGGAGCATCCATTTGTTGAAACATCTCAATGGGTATTCCGTCAATTCCTCGAGCCAATTCCTTCAGGGCAGCTTCAACTTCTTCCTTCACTACCATTGGTTCTTCATCATATGCCACCTACTGAAATGGATGAATGTTGGCTAATTCTTTTTGGTATAGTGATGCTGTGTGTTCCTTCTATCTTCTTTTAATATCCCTGCATTATTAAATATTTTGCCCATAGAATCTTTCAATATTACAACTCGAGGCTTAAATATTTTTTTCAGTTTTTGCAGCTTGAGAAATGCTGAGCGTGTTCTTCCCTTTTGACTTTCCAAGCCCATGTCTTTGCACATTTCATTATAATAACTGACTTTGTCTTCTTGAGCTGCTCTTTGAAATCTTCTGTTCAACTCTTTTATCTTGTCATTTCTTCCATTTGCTTTAGCTACTCTTCATTCAAGGGCAAGTTTTAGAGTCTCTTCTGACATCCGTTTTGGTCTTTTCTTCTTTTCCTTCTTTTTAATGACCTTTTGCTTTCTTCATGGATGATGTTGTTGATGTCATCCCACAATTCCTCTGTTTTTTGGTCATTGGTGTTCAATGCATCAGATCTATTCTTTAGATGGTCTCTAAACTCAGGAGAGATATATTCAAAGTCATACTTGGGCTCTTGTGGATTTGTTTTAATTGTCTTGAACTTCAATTTGAAATTGCATATGAGCAGTTGATGGTCTGTTCTACAATCATCTCCTGGCCTTGTTTTGGCTGAAGATATTGAGCTTTTCCATCACTTATTGGCACAGATTTAGTCAATCTAATTCCTGTGTCCTCTGTCTGGCAAAGTCCACAAATAGCCGCCATTTGTGTTGTTGAAAACAGGTATCTGCAATGAATACGTCATTGGTCCTGCAATAGTCTGTCATGTGATCTCCAGCATTATTCCTCTCACCAAGGCCATATTTTCCTACTACTGGTGATTCGTCTTTGTTTCTAGATTTTTCATTCCAATCACCAGTGATAATCAACACATCTTGATTGCACATTCAGTCAACTTCAGACTACAGAAGTTGGTAAAAATCTTAAATTTCATCATCTTTGGCTTTGGTGGTTGATGCATAAATTTGAATAATAGTATCAAATGGTCTTCCATAACAATTAATTGTGCCCAGGAGGAACTTGTACATAGACCAGGAGGCTATCATTCAAACAGAACAGGGGATATTGCATGGTTTAAAATCAGGAAAGGAGTGCATCAGGGTTGTATCCTTTCACTGTAGTTATTCAATCTGTATGGTGAGCAAATAACCTAAGAAGTTGAACTATATGAAGAAGACCGTAATCAGGATTGGAGGAAGATTCATTAACAATGTGCAGTACACTGATGATACTTACATCTTTTCTTGGTGAATGTGAAGATGACTTGAAGCACTTACTGATGAAGATTAAAGACTAGAGTCTGCAGTGTGGATTACATCTGAACATGAAGAAAATGAAAATCCTCACAACTGGACCAATGAGCAGCATCACAATAAGTGGAGAAAAGAATTAAATTGTCAAAGATTTCATATTACTTGGTTCCACAATTAACACCAATGGAAGCATCAATCAAGACATCAGACAACATTGCACTGTGCAAATCTGCTGCAAAAGATGTCTTTAAGTGCTGAAGAGCAAAGATGTCTCTTTGAAGACTCATGTATGCCCGACCCAAGCCACTGTATTTTCAATCACCTCATGCATATGAGAGCTGGACAATGAATATGGAAGAGTGGAGAAGAGTTGATGCTTTTGAGTTGTGGTGTATGTGAAGAATACTTAAAGTGCCATGGACTGCCAGAAGAACGAACAAACATGTCCTGGAAGAAATGCAACTGGAATGCTCCTTGGAAGTGAGAATGTCCAGCCTTTGTCTCACCTACTTTGGTCATGTTGTCAGAAGGGACCATTCTCTGGAGAAAGATATCATGTTTGGTGAAGTGGAGGGTTGATGAAAAAGAGGAAGGCCCACAATGATATGGGTTGACACAATGGCTTCAATGATCCGCTCAGGTATAACAAGAATAGTGAGGCTGGCACAGGACCAAGCAGTGTTTTGTTCTGTTGTACATAGAGTTGGTATGAGTCGTAGCTGATTTGATGGCACTTAATAACAAGAACAACACTTATTTCACTGAATATAATTGATGAAACTTCATCACTTATTAAATTTATTAATTCTTCACACATTGTTTGAGTAATAAAATGGGTTTCCCTTTCCTGTGATATAATATTTTGAGATGTGACCTGCTTAAACTGGATTAAATTAAGCAACAAATTCAGGGAAACCCCCATTTCCCTTTTGTGGGAATACAAACATTAATTTATTCCTCTAAAAGATAGGCTATTTCAGCGATTGTTATAATGGCAGCAACAATGTGTTGTGGAATGGCTTTCTCATATTGACATTCTTCATTAATTCATGTTTCTAGTTCATGAGGTTAGCCAAAACTGTCTTCATTTAAATACGACAACATACAATCTCTGTGAGTTGAACTGTTTTCATGTTTATAAAAATATTCAAGTTGCATCAATAGGTGAATCCATTCATAGCATATTAAGAAGTACATGAGGTAGGACTGAATAGTGTGCAAACAAAACAATATACAGAGCCTACTGACTTGTGCACTCATTTTCCATCCTTTTATGCTGCATCTTCACAGTTCACTGGACGACTGCTGATACCTGATGGGGGTGAGAGTAGTCAGAAAGAGTATGATACAAATACAAGGGTATGCTCAATCTGAAGATATGTTTGGTTCACTTTGTGTAGTACAGGACCAGATATGTAATGAGTCACATGATTGTAGTGACACTGGTGCATTCTTATGTGTTCAACAAGAGAGAGCTGAATATGAAGTTATACTCAATTGGTCTGAAATGAAGAAGAAAATGTAATTGTTATTTTATACAAAATTTATAAAATGTACATTTTATTTCTTTGTTGAATTTGTCAACTCCCATATTCCCATAATTGATGTAACAATAACACTACTTCTTGATGAGAAAATTTGTTTTGTGAGTTTTAACAGTATCAATCAATTTCTTAAAAGAAAGTCAGTTTGAAGGGAAATGGAAAATAAAATGTTTGTATAATTTTTATTATCTAAATATGCATTTATTTCCTTGAGGAATTGTTCAATTTTCTTACACAGGGATATGTAAATATTCTGATAAAATATAAATATAATGTTGTGATAGATACTCTTTGTTGCTTTCTTGGAAGATGAATTTAGAAACTCACTCATTGTTGCAAAACAGAAACATTTTGCATGATAAATAATTATTGAATTTTGAGCACTCTTATATGCTTAATGCTTTATTTAGTAGCATGTATAGAGTAATATCAAGTACTGTGTCTCATGGAACAGACAGTAAAAAAATGAAACTCATTTAATATATAAACTAAAATTTTCATGTTAGGTAAATATTAATATTGACAATATTTTAGACATTTGCTTTGCTAGTATTACATTAAATTATTACCCATGTTAGTATTATATTAAATGTATGCTAGATTGTGTCCATGTATATACCAAAAATATTATAAAGTTAAAGTTATAAATATTATTGTTTATAAAATTTAAAATGTAACTCTGTATGAAATACTACACTGTTAAACAACAGTAATTTGATTGAATTCATTGCAATGGTAAACTTATTCAAGTTCCCTCAATTTTGTGAGTTACCTGGGACAGGAGTTCCCTTTGGTTGTTACCATGAGCATACCCTTGTGTTTGTATCATGGAAAAGAGCTGGAGTTGCTGGATTAGCACATGTGAATGTATAAAACAGTTCTCTCAAAGTGGATCAGAGATCTGTTATCTATTAATATAATCAATCCACTCTTGTCCAGTAACCACTCATGTTGGATCCTTTTGCATATTGGGTGAATGTAGCAGTACTTATAGGAAATAAATAGTATGCTCCCAAAGGGACCTGTGGAGATACCAAAAATGAAACCCACTGCCATCAAGTTGATAATGACACTTCAGAACAGAGTAGAACTGCCCTATATGGTTTCTGAGGCTGTAAATATTTAGGGAGGAAGACTGCTTTTTCTTTCTCCTACAGAGTGGCAGGTACATTTGAACTGCTGAACTTTTGGTTAGTAGCACAGTGCTTTAACCACAGTGCCACTATGGCTCTTGTGCCAATATGTTGTTATTATTGTAGTTATGTGCCATCGAGTCACACCCGACTCTTAGCAACCTCTCCTTGGGTTTCTGAGGCACTACGAAAGTAGATTGCCCAACCTCCTTCAGAGGAGTTGTGCCAATATAAGGAGTTTGTGCCAATTTAAGGTGGTTGTGCCAATATAAGGAGTTTCAATTACACAGGAGGGAATTTTAACAGATAGATGACAACAAACTTGTTGAAGTGATAGGGGCCTCATAGCTTAAGCCACTTTGTACATGGACACCATCATGACCCTGCGTGAACTTTGTTTCTAGCCAGCACATTCTCCTGCACTGGAGCTGGTTGTTGTTGTTGTTGTTATGTGCCGTCGAGTCGGCCCCGACTCATAGCGACCCCTCCTTGGGTTTCTGAGGCAGTATCACTACGGAAGTAGGATTGCCCAACCTTCCTTCCGAGGAGTGGCTGGTGGGTTTGAACCGCCAGCCTTCTGGTTAGCGGTCAAGTGCTTTTAGCCACTATGCTGATTTATTTATTTTTTGCCAGTTCCCTTTATTGCAGAGCTACCTTTTCCTTGTGTCTGTCTGCTTAGCATATGAGTCTTTGCTTTGAACACTGGTGCTCTTCTTTTGTTGATGCTCTAATCACATGCATACCTTACTTATTGGGTAATCCATCCCTGTTAGTGACACAGTACAGTACAGAGTGTGTCACCTTATTTTACTTGCTCATTGGCAGCACCATCTGGAAGGAATGTTCAATTGAGAAAAAGGAAAATTTGTTCTCCAAGCTGTTTTTGTCAATTAGCTGCTTGGATTTTTCTCTTTATGGGTGGGCTTTCTTGCTGTGGTCCACAAGCTATGATAGTGTCCAACAGGGTAGCCATACCTTATAGCAAAGAGCAAGGGTGAGCTGACCCCTGCCCAGACCCCTGTAGTCCAGAAGGGCCCTAGAGGGACCATCTAGACTGGACCATTTGCTATGGACTTGCTGGAAATGACTGGTTACCCTGGTTCTAAATGCTCCAAAAGGAAGGACATATTTGGCTCTAGTGGGGTGGGGTGAGAAGAAGTGGTGAGCCTTTTCATTTCCTCAAGTAATCTGGAAGGAGGGTTTACTTCCATGGATTTCAGATTATAATTGGAGGTATGTCTGTATTATACAATAACGACAAGCTCAGAGGCGGGGGAGTGAGCAGTGGTACGTTAGCAGATTGTGTGTCTTCTATAACCTGGAGAGAGAAGAAGGAGAACTGGACTCAGGAAGACAGCAGTGTTGACAGAAACCTAGTAGGTCCTCAGAGTGAGCAGGAGCATGCAGCTAACGAGTGGTCCTCACAGTGATCAGTTTGCAATTTCTCCACCTTTGACTATTTACTGCTCTCAATCCAGTAAGATTGTCTTCCCTTAAAGTAATTTTTGTCTGAAATACAAAGATTTGTAATTCCTAACCTCCATTTGTACTATCCATTTATATCATTGCAGTGTTTTAAAGCTAGAATGTGTCATCTGCGAGGGGAAAGATTTTAAGACTTATTTTAAAGAATTTATTTACAGTTAAAATCTGGAGTAGCAACCGAACATGAATGTTGCTTTCTAGGGAAAATCCATGAACCAGGGCTTTACTAACACAACTTGTCCTCTCTCTCACCGCTAATACCCTTGGTTTATCTTACTTTCCATGTTTACCCTTCCTGCTTTGCCCTCAAACAAAAAATTTCTCTCTCTCTGCCCTCTCCTCCTCTAGTTTTGCTTCTCATAATCTTTTCCACATACTGAAGCCAGAAAAGTTTGCAAGAACCTTGTGGTTTCTTGGTATTTAAAGACTTTCAAGAACTCTTCATTGCCCTTATTATAATTAGTTGCTGTACAGTCAGCTCTACCTCATGGTGAACCCATGTAAAGAACAAAAAAACAAAACAAAAAACCATCACTTGGCCCATCTTCAAGATCCTAGGTAGGCTTTAGTCCATTTTTGTGGCCACTGTGAATTTTGAATGTATTCCTAGGAGGCTCATTTTCCAGCATTATAACAGACAATATTCTGCTGTGATCCACAGTATTTTCACTGGCTAAATTTTAGAAGTAAATCACCAGACCATTCTTTCTAGTCTATCTTAGTCTAGAAGCTCTGCTGAAACTTGTCCACTGTGAGTGACTCTGCTGGTATATGAAATAGTGGTGAAATTTTTTCCAGCATCATGGCAACATGTAAGCCACCACAGTATGACAAACTGACAGACAAGCAGTATTAAATGTTCTTAGTGCAGGCATTTTAGTGTGGTTTAATGGCCTTCCAATCTGACCCTGAACATTCTGTAGCTTTGCCTGTGATCACTGCACAAGCATGAGATGTAAGTGCCAGCAAGGTCTATCAGCCTGTGAGATTCCATACACACCGCTACTTCTACCTGAAACGACTGCGTTTCCTCTTCCATCTTTTGTAGCCTCCCCACCCCCACCCCAAACACATGCAAGCACTTTGTCTAACAAGTTCACCCTCCTGGTTCAGTTAATTCTTCACAGAGTTCTCCTTTAGGGCTCCCTGTAACTCACCCCCTTTGCTATCTCCATGATCCATAATGTGCATTTAAATTAGGTCACATGAGTATCTACTTAATAGAATTCCTAGGTTTGTTGTGAGCACATGGTCTAACATCTAGAACAGACAATTGGTTTCCTTCATCCCTGGATTTCCTTAACGAGACATTCAGCATATTCCATCCTAAATGATCATGAGCTTCCCAGGAATGGGATTGGGCCTGACTTGTCCCTAGAGCTTGTTGTTGTTGTTGTTATATGCTGTGGAGTCAGACCCGACTCATAGCAACCCCTCCTTGGGTTTCCAAGGCAGTATCATTATGGAAGTAGATTGCCCCATCTTTCTTCCGAGGAGTGGCTGGTGGATACAGTACAAACCACAGAAAGGAGGTAAATGTTATGGAGTGAATGAATGAATGAATGAATGAGTTTTCAAAATGTGTATATAAATATTTTTAAACAAATGAATCAGTAATTAAAAAATTAGGGGAAACCCATTGCCAACTATGCCAGAGAAAACCCAGATTTCTAACTCCTAACAGGAACGAACCTTAGCCTTTGCATACAGATAATGCCTACCATGACATTTGACGCCACTGGTTCTTAAAAGCTTGGCCTCATGGAAGCCAATGCATTGATGGGTTAGTCTCAATCACCTATTTCCTGACATGTTTTCCTCTTAGTTAGCTAAGTATTATTTGTTGGTAATCAACTAATTAATTGTGTGACCTAGATCCAATCTCTTAACCCTTTTGGCATTAACTATTTTAGGCCATTGAAGTCTAAGCCTCTTCCTAGCCTTTTGCAGAGGTAGTTCATGGGTTGATGGTAAGCTTGGGTCTGGTTATCTCCCCAGGAAATCAGTGACCCGGAGATCCTGGATCTGGTCCACAGTGCCCTTGGGAGAATGACCGTGGTCCGGCAAGTCTTCCCATCTGCCAAGGACAACCAGAAATGCATGCGGAACAACCACCGCATCTCCTCCCTGCTTTGTGACCCTCAGGAAGGCTACCTCCAGATGCTGCAGGTCAGTGTGTGGACCCAGTCCCTCCACATAGCTTTCACCCATCCATGGCTTGCCGCAGGTGATATGCCCACCACTTAGCTCCTGCTGAGCATTGTTGTCCACTGATTTTAATGACTAGAATGCTCCCATTTGCTGAAATTGAAAGAAAGGTGACTAGACAGTTTGTCTGAATAACATTAATAGGCAGTTATGCTTGCCATTACCAGACAGGGCATATTAGCTCACTGGGTGCATCTTGTATGTAAAGGTTAGGTTGTTAGAAGTTAAAGACATTTCTATATTTTTGCTTCTGTGATAAGTTGGTGATGAATGGGTTCATTTGACAGGGCTAAGGTGGAGCCTTCCCTTGGAAAGTCACCATTTTGAACCCATTTTGGGCTCTTCTCTATAGAAAGTCATTAATACAGACATGGCTCTTATGAAACAACTTGGGTAATCTCACCACATCTGCTGAATGGTAAAGGCTTAGATCAACTGGGGCACTGTCGGACTTCCAGCTGAGCTGGAAGGATCATGATGGCAGGCCAGTAAGATGCCCATCAGGGTTATCCCTTTCAAGGTGAGAGATATCAAGCTATTTATTCATATTATTTATGAAGCTACTACTCTTTCAAATATGTGTAATTTACTCTTGAAATAGGATGGGAATCTATGTCCCTGTTGTAAAATATGTGGCTTTCTCTCCAGGCATTTAGAAGCACTGTAAAGCGGTGTGGAGGTTGTTTAGCAGTTGCTGTTGAGTTGATTCTGAGTCATGGTGACCCAATGTGCATAAGAGTATAACTGTGCTCCATAAGGTTTTAACAGTGATTTTTTTGGAAGTAGATCTCCAGGCCTTCCTTCCAAGGAGCCTCTGAGTACACTTGAACCTCCAACCTTGTGTTAACCATTTATATAGCATGGAAGCTTTGAAATCACTTCTCTATTAACATTGTGGCATGTAGAACACCTTCATTTGATGCCCTGTGGTAATTATGTTGTGCTAATTTATCTTTAAAAGAGATAAACTTCTCCCAATTTGGTTTGTGCAAATTACCCAGAACTTGTTGCATATGATGTGCTCTCTACTCGACTAGGTATGAAGAGTGAGAGACAGCAGTTTTGAGAGAAGATGGGATGGATCTGACACTTAAGTATCAGATTCACTCTAGTAACTTTGGTATCACCTTATCAGGAAAATAGACTGGCTATTACTCAACTGAGGGACCACTCATTTTGAGGAGGGGGATTATAGTAATAGTGGGCCATGGCCAGGTATCATCTGCAAAAGCATTAAATACAGTCTATGATCTTATATTTGGAGAAGACAGGAAACATATCTAAACAGAAGGTAAAACATCAAATCATGTCCTTGGTTGGTAGGGAAATCAGAAGATGCTGATTTTAATTGGAGTAACTCCCACTGTACCCATGCCCACTGCTCAAGCATGTTTAAAGTGATAAGGGTGCACAAAAAGACTTGAGAGAGACCAAAGGCCTCTACTGGACCCAGGGCCTGGGGGCTCTGGGCTGTGCCAGGGCTGAAAGCCCTCTCTGTAAGATTTTACATTTTTACTGGCCTGCTCTGGAATTTGGAAGTAGAGGAAAGGGCCAAATAAGTCCCTCTCACTGGTCCTCTGTATTTTGCCACTTGCCAATGAGTGGAGAGTAGATTTAGACAATGGCTCAGGGAGTGTGTATTCACCTCTGGAAGTTCTCCCCAGGTCACCCGCCCTTAAAGGACTTTATTCATCTCCAAAAAAAAAAAACAAAAACAAAAACAAAAAAAACCTTCCTTATCCCTGTCCCAAGCCTTTTCCTAAGTTCTTACTTAATCAATCCTTTTCCTAAGTTCTTACTTAATCAATCTACACTCATTTCAGTTAAAGAGCCAAGGAGGTCCACTTTCTATTGCATAGAAATGTGGTGCATTGGTGTTTGGGAAGGGTTTACACACATGTGAGGGAGAGGGCTACACAGGTGTGGAGGAAGGGGCTAGACAAGTTAAGGGACTCACAGGTGTGAGTGGGAGGGGGACCTCACTAGACCTGTGATAATGCATTTTGCCATGGATTGAAAGGTGCAGGTTGGTTTCACATCAGACACATTGGATGCAAAGAATCTGTCTCTTGGAGAGAAGGAGAGACTGATGGGGTGATGGAGAATCCCAGTGAGGCATACTGAAAAGACATAAATGCATTAAGTGTGTAAACAAAGTCATTACTCTCAGCATAGGTCTGGACACTATCAAATGTGGGAAATGCAATATCAGACTTAGAAACCTCACCCACCCTACTTCTCTCTCTTCCTGCTGAGACCCAGGCATTGCATAGAGGACAAAAAATAAGAGTGATATCACAGAGACTTTAGAGGTAAGAGCATGGTTGCAGGAGCCAGAGTGCCTGAGTTCAAATCCCAGTAACTTTAGTTCTCAACTGTAACTGTGAATAAATTATTTAATCTTTCTGTGCCTCATTTTCCTCATTTGTAAGATGGGGATTAGAATACCACCGAGCTCCTAGAATCATAATGGAGTTCTGGGTGGTACAACGGTTAATACACTTGGCTGCTAGGTAGGTTTGATGAGAGGTTTGAGTCCACATAGAAATGCCTCAGAAGAAAGGCCCGACAATATAATTCTGCAAATCAGCTATTGAAATCCTGATGGATCTCAATTCTACACTAACCCACATGGGGAAGCCCTGATTGAACTCAACTTGAAAACAACTGGTTTTTGAGTTATAATGAAAATTAAATAAGGCAACACATAGAAAACATATGAACAGGGCCCTACACTTTAACAATGTCATTATTTCTAATAAGGTGCCCAGATGTGTTCATAAATTCCAGAGAAAGAAAGAATATAGCTTCTTCTTCTTCTTTTTTTTTTTTTTTTCTTAAACAATGTGACCTGCCTATGTTCCTAATACAGGAGCTCTGGTAGCATAGTGCCTAAAGCACTTGACTGCTAACCAGAAGGCTGGCAGTTCAAACCCACCAGCCACTCCTTGGAAGGAAGGTTGGGCAATGTACTTCCATAGTGACACTGCCTTAGCAACCCAAGGAGGTGTCACTATGAGTCGGGGCCGACTCGATGGCACATAACAACAACAACAACAACATGTTTCTAGGGTTCCAGTAAGATGGTGGACTAGGCAGAAAGACTGCACAGACCCTCTACAAAAAAGAAAAGGGAAACCAATTAACACAGACACAGAAGATAATTCTGAACCCCTGAGCCTTGAAGGGAAGGCTATAGAAGTGGACTAAAACCCAACTAGCAGAAGTATTTGCATGAAAATACCAAAAAAGGAGACAGACGGAGCTGCAGTCTGTCAGCGATCCTGAGCAATCCTGACGGCTCAGCACAGACAGCTTGGAGAATGCCAAGTGGCAGTAGGACCTAAGAATTAACCTAAAAATCAGCTCTGCTAGCCAGGAACCACATGGAGGACTGTTATGGTGGCTGGGGAATAAACAGAGAAAGCGACGAGAAACTCGGGCTGACCTGTGGACTTTTGCTGGTCCGGAGGGCGCCGCCATTTTGAATGTTTACAAACGGCTCGAATATTCTGGATATTTAAAGAAACAGCCCACTTGCAGATTCTTGGGGCTTAAGAACACATTCTGCTTGCCAGCAACCCCAAGGACATTCATGACCTGCAAGACTGAAAAGGTGTGACATTCCTCTTGTTACTCTTGTACCCCACACCCTCTTGGTGAACTGAGCTGCAGTTATCCCCCACTCCCACCAACCTTATGGGCCACAGGAACTCCACTACAGTCTGTATGCTCAAACAGAGCCTGGGTGCCCTGCCCTGTCCTCCACCATTTTTTTTTTTTTCTTTTTCTTTTTTGCTGTCTTTTTTCTGGTGATTAGTTTGCTTCTATTTGTCTGCTTGAAAACAACTATTATTATTAATACTTTTGTCCTTTTTACTATTATTCTTAATCTTCCCCTCCCAGGTCCTAGTTTTCAGCATTTTTTCTTTCCCTATCCCAGGTTGAAAATTATTATTATTATTTTTTTAATTTAAGGTTGTGCTTTTTCCCCCCACTTTTTCTCATAGTTAGTCCCATTCGTTGTTTTTCTTTTTGCACTTTTCCCATTTTTTTCCTTCTTCTCTACTTTTTTTCTTTTAGTGCTCTATCCCCAGATATTCCACATTTTCTTGTTTTCTCCTCTTCTTTTTCCTTTTTTCTATTTTTGGTTACTGTTCCTGTGTGATGACATGGTGTGTTTTTGTCCATGTGCTTTTTGTTTTTTGATGGTTATTCACTTGTGATTTTTGTGTAACTGAGTGGGAGATAGGAACAGGCCCCACAAGACACAACTATAACCAAAACTCCTGCAACTTCACTTGAGAGCCACTACCTCCTTCTCCACCAATGGGCCAATGATAAAAAACCACCAAGAAGAGCCTGAATCACCCTTGGCTGCTCTTCACAGTCAACAGAGATCTAAATACAAAAACACCACA
>NW_006921667.1:2757436-2765870 GCF_000298275.1 Orycteropus afer afer | reverse complement strand
AAAAAAAAAAAAAAAAGAAAAGAAAAAAGAATGAAGGTCTTCAAAGAATTTAAACTGTTTCTAAAAATTTTTCCTTATATATAAATTCAATACTTTGCTAAAGGTATCTCTATATTCGTTTGTTGAATCTACTTACTTGTATAGGGGTATTATGAGAGAGAGAAAAATGTGGATTTATCTACTCATCCTGTCCCACAACCACTTGAGCAGCTTGTAGATTCATCTCATTTCCAAGACATTCCCTTCAAGTTTTCTTGGTAGCTATTACCATTTTTTTCTTAATGACAGTATTGGAGGCAAACTAATTTCTACTAGCCTCTAGCTGTGAGATTTATCGAGAAGACTCTAACATATTTAGAACAACCTACTCAAGAAAAAAGAAACATTTATGTCATGGATTATTAACTTTGTCTTGATGAAAATAATGAAAATCCTTTTGGAAATGAAGCTCTTGAGTCCATGTTTAGTTTCTATCCCAGACGGCTGCTCTCAGGATGATCATTCTGGGTTAGAAGTTTCAATGAGTATCATCAAGAATGGGAGATTTTTTTTACAAGATAATCTATCTCTCAGCTTCTCTGATGAGTTGGCCTTAGAAACTCTATCTTATTCTATTAGGCCTATGGTCAAGGCTTTCTGTGTTCCAAGCTAACTAAGCACTATTACAGCAAATCAATTTGGTTCCTATTTAGTAGAAAGAAAGTCCCTTGCAAGAAAAATATATAAATGAGTGGCTTCTAGTGACTCCAGAAGTCATTACATTTGCCAGTGTGAAATGCTGTTGTTTGCTTTTCCCTACAAAGCATTGTCTTACTTGTTTCTTAGTCTTGTTTTTGTGACAAGTTAGTTTAGGGCTTGGCTGACTTACCAGTAATATAAGTGATAACCAGTCCCTAAGAGCCCTGAGACTCCACGGCAGCCTTGCCCAGAGGAGACTGGAATGTACTCTTTCTTAACAATGGTATTGCCTGGAGACCTCAGGGCTTGAAATGAAATAACAGAGGGCTTATCATATCACCACCCCGCTTGTATTCAAATATGCTTCCAAAGGGTGATAGGTAAATGACAGAAACTGTGCTGCCTATTCACTGTGGAGCCTGATCCTTGAATTAAACTATGGAGCCTAATGTGTTATTATAAAATGCTCCTTCTGGTTGAAATTTCTCATCTTTGTGCATTTTAAAATTATTGAATGGCTTAATGAGATCACTCCTCCCCCACTATACTATTACAGCATTTGAAACCTCTCCTCCTCCCTACTTCTTCCTATTTGTTCTGTACTCCTCCTTGGTTGTAAGGTTTTTTGTCTGCAGGCCAGTGGACTACTTTTCTCTGGAGAATCATTGAGCCACCTCATCCAGAGCTCTTCTAGTCTTTCAGGGCACTTGAATGGTTTAACCACTTTTTGATGAGTCAGCTCCAACTCATGGCAATCTCATGTGTATCAGAGTATAACTGCACTCCACAGGGATTTCAATGACTGATATTTCAAAGGTAGATTGCCAATTCTTTTTCTTAGGCATTTTTGGGTGGACCTGAACATCCAACCTTTGGGTAGCAACTGAATTCATTAACCAATTGTGTTGTCCAGGGACTTTGCCCCATGAGCAAATCTACTCCTGTCCCCTATGTTTCTGCTACCATTTGCTCTCCACTCAGGCCTGGTTATGGTGGCTGTCTCAGGACAGGTGGCTGGCAGTGGTTTGGGGATGCTAGCCTGGAGATGGAGTTCTCAAGCTGAGACATCTTGGCATAAGCTTGTCCTCTTTGTTGGACCCTCTGTTTGCTTCTAGTTTGACTCTACAGGCCTACCAGAGCCTGTTTGAGGAACAAATTGGAGGTCAGTTTCCTGCTGTTTGTCTCTGTGATGTCTCCCAGAACAGTACATTTTGCTTGATTAACGTTGGAAGAAAGAGAAAACCAGACTCTTTAGAAGTCAGGAGTAAATGCAGCCTGCCTTAATGAAAATATTTCCCAACATTTCAAGCTTGAGTGTTGAGAGGGTAATGGTCTGGTGGCAAGAGGCAGCTAGCCTGCATGACTCTGACCCTTGTTGTGATTCATCTTCCTTTGCCTTAAAAGATGATTCTTACCTTCATAATATGGATGCAATTCTCTAGCCTGTGAGATAACAGAGACAAGGCTGGGGTACCTTAATAAGTCTTGGATAAAGTCTTGGATTTACTGCCAAGAGTCAGTGCACAGAGTGCATGGAAGGCAGACAGGCTGGCACCCAGCAGGTGCCTTATCCTCCAAGGGCCGCCATGGCTGACAGAGGTGAACAGAGGTCAGCCAGCTGAGATCCACATACAATTTGAGTTCGCATCTCTTTTGAGGGTTCAGTATGTTTAATTAAGGCTTATATTGACGGCACATAACAACAACAACAACAATCTTCCTTAGGATTTCTTGGATAGTGTAAATGTTTTATGTGCTCAGCTCCTAAACAAAACATTGGAGGTATGAATCTACCCAAAGGGACTTCAGAAGAAAGTTCAAGTGATTTGCTTCTGAAAAATCAGTCATTGAAAACCGTTTGGAGCACAGTTCTACTCTCACACATATGGGTCACCATGAGTCTCAATCAACTGGACAGCAACTGGTTTAGTGGTTTTATATTTCATTACCCCTGGACCTTAATCCTACTACTGGAGAACTAGTAATGAATTGATCATCTTGTTCCACACTGGGCTTCCTCCAGTCCACCCTAGAGTGACCCATATAGGAAAATCAGTGCCTTACCTGACATCAAATCCCCACCTGTGGAAGACATCAGAGTCTCAGAGATAATGTTAAACATAGTAGGGGTTGGGGCAGTGAATAGGCATTTATATTGTAGCTTCCCAGACGGCCTCTAAATGTCTTATTTCTAGAAACTCTAAGACCCTGGGGGAATGTTGCTTCCCTGAAATGCCCCACCTTTTTGTTACCTCTGGCTTCCTTTCCCCTCTGTGCTTCAAATCAAAAGTAAATTCTCTTAATTTTCTCATGAAGATCAATTGAACAAGCTGATGCATAGCCTTTGCTCCTGCTGACCTAAGGCATTTTCCTAAAGAAAATAAAATTACTGATGTCATGAGAATTTTGGGGCTAGCTCTTAATAAATAACATCTATTTTATCATCTCTCATCCTCACTCTGCTTCTGTGTTGACTGATCTTTAATTATCCATCCTGCAGGGGTGTCTCCCTGGGTTTCTTAAGAACTGCGGCTCCCAACCAAGAGCTCAAGCCTGAATTCTCTTTTTGGCTTCATTGAGATATGTTTTCACTTTTCCTACTTCCTTTCTGAGGCCCTACCTTTCCTCTATGTTGGTTGTGGAAATTCAAGCCAGGTTCTTCTCATCTCATGGACACTTAGTGGCCCCAAGCTCCAATTGGGGAAATATAATTTCTCTTAGAGTTTTTCTGTACAGAACTTGTACATTTTTTCTCACTGTGGCTTCCAGCCAATGGAACACCACTTGTATTCAAAGAAGAGGCATCCTCTGCAAATACTTTGACATCTTTTTAACCTTGGTGTTTCTTTCAAAGATTAGATTTAAAGTTATTCATACCTTCATTCATTAATCCCACAAACATCCCAAGAAGCACTTATGATGTGCCTTTTCTTATGTTGATATTTTGCAAATCTTTTCTTCATAAATATTCTCAAATATACTGGGAATTTTAATCTCCATTTTGTAGCATGTTCCAAGTAGGCAGAAAAGTATGTGCAAATAAATCTAGAGGCCTGAGAGTGGGTAGGTTCAAGAAGAGGTGGACAGAGTACTATTTATCTGAGGCAAAAGGTGAGAGGACAAAGTAGTGGGAAGTGAATGCTGAGAGGAGGGCAGCTTCCAGTGCCCTGCTGGGGGTCAAGGAACACCAACATTGGGGCATCTGACTTGCAGGTGTGCAACCAGAAAGATGTTTCAGGCTTCAGTGTGGAGGGGAGGGACTGCGGCTGGGAGGTAAGGTGATCAGTGGTGACCTTGGGAAAATGACACACTGGACAGAAACATGTGTGCCAGTGAGAGAAGGTCATTTAAACAGGATATCAAGAAACTTTCCCCAGGAGACTGAGCAAGGGAATAAGTAGCTGATGGCATAATAAAGAGCCTGTCTCTCTGTGCCTTCATGGTAATAACACTGGAGGTTCAGAACCTGGGGCTGTACTAGCTCTGAAACACAAAGGCCAGGCAAGTGTACTGCAGTGCACCAGGCTGACTCCCTTTTCAGACACTGCTCTGACATTCCTGTATTGGTACTTTCTTGGAGCACCCCAAGGCCAGAGGTGGCTTTCCCTCAAAGGAGATAGATCCCTGTAACACCTCAAGATAGGTAGTCCTGAAAGACCAGCTTGGGCTCAGGGGCTCTGACAGCAATGGCTGCCTTTGCAGCTGTGAGGAGACCATGGATGCAGTACCTGGGTTAGCAGACTTCAAGTAGCTGTAGGGGACCATGAATAGGCAGATACTTGTTAGGTCTTCTAACTCATAAGCTTCAGAAGCCAGAGGCAACCTGTACTTGCCCCTTAAATCCTTAGAACCCAGGGTGAACGAGGTTGGCAGATATGAGTCTGGTTTCCCTGACCATGGAGACCTCTCTAGGGGAGTGCTCAGCTCAACCATGTTGAAGACAGGAGTCTGCTAATGTCTTTTATTTCCCTTTCCATTTCATTCTGTCTCTGATACCCCCAAAATGAAAGTGCATGCAGAGATTAGGACAGTACTTGGCACATGTAGTATCACTGTCTTCATTTCCTAGGGCATCCATAACAAGATACTGAAAAATGGATGGCTTTAAGGAAAATAAATTTATTGTCTCACTGTTTGGGAGGGTAGAAATCTGAATTCTCGTCTTTCCTGGTCTCTAGGGAAAGATCCTTGTCTCTCTCCAATTCTGTAGCCATAGGGATTTCTCAGCATTCCTTGGCTGCTTGTAGTTGTATCTTCATATGGGGTCTGTCTTCCTCTGACTATGTATGTATCTATCTCTTTAGCTGTTTTTACAAAACACCACTCAGAAGGGATTAGGTTTAGCACCCATCCTACTCTGATATGGTCTTATTAAAATAACAAAATAAAAGTGCAAACCCTTCACAAGCTCAGCTGCTAACAAAATGTTTTGGGGTTCCAGTCCACCCAGATACATTTCAGAAGAAAGACCTGGTGATCTACTTCTGACAAATCAACAATTGAAAACCTTAAGGAGCACAATTCTACTCTGACACATTGTGGGGTTGCCATGAGATGATGATGATTTCCACACAGGGACACATCCACAGACATAGGGATAAGGACTTTTACATAACTTTTTGAGGAACACAGTTTAATTCATGACACTATTCCATTTCACAGAGGAGTAAATCAAGGGCATTTCTCCAGGTGCTTTTCTCGAAGGGACACCAATCACATTGTTTCATTGTCAGCAAGCAAGCCTATTAGAGTTAAATGACTTGCTCAACATCACTCAATAAATGAGTGGGAATAGAGATTCAATTTGCCCTTTCTATAAACATGGTTGAAAACTTGTTATGTCCTTGCACTTCCAGAGACACTGAGGACACAGCAGTGAGCAGAGCTAGGCCCAGTTTGGATGATCCACAACCCTAGCTCATCACCCACCTAAGCTGCACCCACAGAAAGTGAGTAAAAAGGAGCTCAGCATACATCCTAGGGAAGCTAAATGAAACACCAGTTCTACACAACCCTCTCCCCACTTAGAGTAATGTCTATCACTTCGAGGAATGCCTCAGACCTCTCCCCTGTCTCTGGTTTTAGAAGCACTGTCTTCATTTACTGTGGGTTTCTGATATAGCTGTAGGTTCTTTGTTATGCGTCTAGGTCTTCCCTCTCCCATGCTCCTGGCCTTGGCCTTTCAGGATCTCTTGCTTTTCAAGTCTACCCTCACTCAATGCTTTCTGGGTCCCTTGTCACTTTGTGCTGCAATGTTCCAGGGCAACATTGTTCCCTGTTATAGTTCCTCTAGATTACAGGCCGTAGGCCAGCCAGAGCTCTGGACTCCCCTTATAGGCAAGGGAGCTCCTATAGTGATGATATCTGCTCTGCTTATCATACTTTTGCTAATAAACTCTGTTCTGTGCCTTACCTGAGGTGTGAGGTAGAGAGTCACAGTCAGGATATTCTTTGTCCCTGTACTGGGTGTTGGCCCCTTCTGCCCAAAGGAGGGTGAGAGTTCAGTAGTTGGGAGCCTCTTTCTTACCAGACCTTTCTTCATAGCTCAGGGGCTTGACATGACCTGAGCCCTTACACTAGTCTTCACCCATCTACTTTAAGGAAAAAAAATTATCCTGTTTGTCTTGATCTGGGGGTGAGCATGGCTAATGTACCCACACTCAGGAATCCGTTGCTGGCTGTGTGTCCATTAGTGCCACCAGGAACCAGGCCCTCGGCTCTAAGCAGAGGCTGCCTTTATCCATTCAATCTCATTATTTACCCTCAAAAGTCTCCCATCTGGACAACTAGACTGTGAGGGAAGGGCCCTTTCCCCTCTCTTTACATCTCTAGCAGTGAATGTAGCAGGTCTCCTAAGTGGGCATGCTGTGGATCCACGGGCCGATAACATCCAGACTTGTCTTAACCTGGGGTATGAACTTCTGGCAGATGTACTGAGATAGCATCGTGCCAGGAGAAAGAACAGGAGTGAATGGAGTATATGGAAACAGCTCCAACTGGCAATCAAGGAAACATTTTAAGTAAGCTATAAAGGGGGAAGGAAATTGTTAGAATAAAAGAGATTCCTTCCTGTGGTGGTTATGTTTTTGTGTCAACTTGGCTAGGCCTGGCTGAGTGGCTGGGCAGCTGAATGTAGTATTCCCCATGCATGATGAGACTGGTAATCAATTCCATGGTGGAAACTACTGTGAGCAGCTGAGTAGCTGCCTTTGGGTACGTGGTCTGCTACCCATATATAAGCAGCAGCTTTGGGAATAGTCTCTAGCATATGGTATGCTTGGACCCTGGATGTAGTCATGTCATTGTTCAGCAGCCTGCCATGCTGTGCTGATCTTGAGACTTACAGTGAACTTGAATTAATGGCCTGCTGTGTGGTTTGGTAATATTGGGACTGTGCCTTTTCACCTGTCTATCTTGGGCTTCTAAGCCTCAGCAGCCAGCAGCTATCTGAGTGAAGAAAAGCCTCTAGCTCCAGTGGGCCAGAAGTAGGAGGCAGAGCTGGACCCCAAAGTTGAGGGGCTTTTACCCAGCCCCTAGAGCCTGGCACTTTGAACTTGGACTTAAAGTTTCCAAACTGTAAGAGAATAAACTCCTGTTTGTTAAGGCTATCCTATTTGTGGTATATTCGTGTCAGAGCAGCACTAGCTAACCAGAATACTTCCCAAGTAAAAAATTGGAGACAATCCCCAAATTCCTCTTTCCAGCTGTCTGTTTTATATGTTTTCTCTACATTCTGATTTTGGTTACCAAGATCATTGTGTGCTTCTTATGAGGAGACCCATCCATCCATCCATCCATACATATATATACACACACATATACATACATACACTTATAACCATGCACCCACTCATCCAAACATGCATTCATTCACCCATCCACTGAACATGTATGCATCCATCTATCCATTTATCTTTTATTAAAACAAGTCCACAAGAGTCAAAATATGATCTTGAATATAGCCCTCTTGAATTTAGAAAAAACATCTGAAGAATAGATTTGATGCATTGAACACCAATGACTGAAAACCAGAAGAGCTGTGGGATGACATCAAGAACATAATCCATGAAGAAAGCAAGAGGTCACTAAAAAAGATGAGAAAAGAAGAGAAGACCAAAATGAATGACAGAAGAGAGTCTGACACTTGCCCTTGAGCGGAGAGTAGCTAAAGCAAATGGAAGAAATGACAAGATAAAAGAGCTGAACAGAAGATTTCAAAGAGAAGCTCAAGAAGACAAAGTCAATTACTATAATGAAATGTGCAAGGACCTGGAGTTAGAAAACCAAAAGGGAAAAACACACTCGGCATTTCTCAAGCTGAAAGAATTGAGGAAAAAATTTAAGCCTCAAGTTGCAATATTGAAAGATTCTATGGGCAAAATATTGAATGATGCAGGAAGCATCAAAAGAAGTTGGAAGGAATACACAGAGTCACTGTACCAAAAATAACTGATCAATCTTCATCCATTTCAGGAGGTGGCATATGATCTAGAACCAATGGTATTGAAGGAGGAAATCAAAGCTGCACTGAAGGAATTGGCAAAGAACAAGGTTTCAGAAATTGATGGAATACCCATTGAGATATTTTAACAAATGGATGCCACAATGGAGACACTTACTCAGTTATGCCAAGAGATTTGGAAGACAGCCACCTGGACAACTGACTGGAAGAGATCCATATTTGTACCCATTCCAAAGAAAGGTGATCCCACAGAATGTGGAAATTATCAAACAATGTCATTAATATTGCACACAA
>NW_006921667.1:2755562-2756821 GCF_000298275.1 Orycteropus afer afer | reverse complement strand
AGATTGAGATTGTCAAAGAATTCACATTGCTTGGTTCTACAATCGACACCAATGGAAGCAGCAGTCAGGACATTAGGCAATGTGTAGCACTGGGCAGGTCAACCGTGAAGGAACTCTTTCAAGTGCTGAGGAGCAAGGATGTCTCCTTGAGGACTAAGGTGTGCCTGACACAAGCCATGATATTTTCAGTCACCTTGTATGCATGTGAGAGCTGGACAATGAATAAGGAAGACTGAAGAAGAGTCGATGCTATTGAGTTGTGGTGCTGGTGAAGAATGCTGAAAGTACCATGGACTGCTAAAAGAACAAACAGATCTGTCCTGGAGGAAGTGCAGCTGAAATGCTTGGAAGCAAGAATGGCCAGACTTTGTCTCACCTACTTTGATCAAGTTGTCAGAAGGGACCATTCCCTGGAGAAGGATGTCATGCTTGGTAAGGTGGAGGAGGTTGACAAAAGTGGGGAAGGCCTTTGATGAGATGGATTGACATGGTGGCTGCGACAATGGGCTCAATTATAGCAAGGATCATGGAGCTGGAGTGGGATCAGGCGATGTTTTGTTCTGCTGTACATGGGGTCACTATGAGTTGGAAACAACTTGACAGCACCTAACAACAACAACAACATACATTTATCTATTCCTACATCCACCCATCCATTTATCTACCATGCATCCATCTATCAACATAGATTAAGCACCACCCATGTGCCTTGGTTGGTCCTGGGATCTAGAGATAGTGAGAAGAGACATACATGATACCTTCAATTAAGGAGCTCAAAATTTGGTGTGGCAAACAGCTTTATGAGCTTACAAAATATAACATATAATGGAAAAGAGTACTCTGAGTGATCAAGGGGTAGAGGGAATACTCATATCCTTGCTTGGAAGAGAACAGTGATCAAGCTTGATCCTTTGAACTTAGGCGCTCTTACCCTCCTAAGCAGAAACTGTTGTGGGAGAGCTGAGGGCTTCCCTTGGCTTCTATGAGTCATGCTCTGCTTTATTCTCCTCATTGCAGGCTTCTCTGCATTCATACATTTGTTAAGTACTTTAATTCATTATGAACAGAAGTGCTGGACTCAAAAAGAGAAATTCTCTTGGGCGCTGGTCTGAGCCACAGTTGGTGTGGTGCTGCCCCAATGTGTGTGTGAGTATGTATATAGTTGGAGAAGTGTGTCAAAAAGTCCCAGCTGGCTGAACAGCACCAGCTATTAGTGGGTGGCTGGGAGATACTGTAAATGCCTTGAAAGTAGAATGCTA
>NW_006921667.1:2740273-2742513 GCF_000298275.1 Orycteropus afer afer | reverse complement strand
AAATCCTAATAAAAAAATATATATATAAAAATAAAAAAAAGAAAGTAGAATGCTTCACATCATAAAGGACACTCAGGTCTGAGTTATCCTTTTGGAGAAAATAAATAAACAAACACACTCAAGCCAACTCTAAATCACTCATAGTCCCTTATAACAGCACCTCCTTTATGAATTTGTATTTCAAATGGGAGGAAGACATGTCAAAAATATTTTTCCAAGGGGAGCTCCTATGTGTTGAGGAGCTGACAGAAGCAGAGAGTGGTTAGTTGGCCTTATTCAGGATGTGTTCCACCAAAACAAGTTTCTGACATGATGTTCCCTATAGGATGGGGAGAAGAGGGCTTGTCATGTAAGCATCTTTGTGTACTGTAGGCTCCTATACAAGATTGACCTGGGAACTAATATATCTACTTCTCTTGTGGCCTAAGGTCTTGTTTAAGTTAGCAGAGGTCAGTTATCCTAGGCACCCTCCTGCTATCTCTACAACAGTTCCTGTCCATCCACCCATGCCTCCACTCATAGCATGAGGAGGTTCCAGACCTATAGGCTTAGTCATACTCATTCCTGTGGCCATAATAATCATGAGCAAGAATATTGGAAGATGCAGACATCACACAGCTCTTCAATCATGATCAGGGCACAGAGACACTCACAGAAGAAACAGTCAGCTCTACTCAACTGTGCAAGGAGGAAATGGCTCTTGAGGGATTTTCAAAAAGACATGATGGAGTAGATGCTAGTGATGTTCTACCCAGCTTCCCATGGACCACCTCTGATTTCACCTTCAGCTGCTCTGGGCAATTCCCATCACCAAAATCCTTGTCTGGGGTTCTGCTTTTGGAGCCATCCAGGCTAAGACATGAGAGGACAGTTGGTTCAGGCAGAAAACAAGGAATGGAAACACTGGGATGGAAGGAACATACTGGGTAGTAATGGGAGGTAAGGGGCTCTTCCCACAGCCCAAGGATCCTATTTGATCTTCCTAGGAGCCCTGTGAGGCCTACATATAATCCTATTTATATCCAGTGGCTTTGTTTTCCTGAAATATTTTTAGTAGCTACTTGCTGCTAAGATGTTCAGAATATTGTCACCTTGACCCACTTTGATGATGGTTGCTTGTGTAATAGCTATCAGTTGAGGGACCACAGATATGATGGGGGGTGTATGTTATCTCTGGACCCACCCCCTCTCCCTTTTGCTCCTCCTCTTTGTGCTCCATAATGCCTGCTTAAAAGATTGAGGGTGGGGGTGTAGGTTAGAGATCAAGGCTGTGCTCCTTCCCCACAGATGATAAGACTGTTTCCATTCCTGTCTCTCTAGATCAGTAGGGTGAATCAGACCTGTGCCCCCTCCGGAATCTCACAGACAGGCTGAATACCCATGCTTCTCATTATTGTTTCAATTTTTCTATCATGACTCCACATATATAACCTTATTCTACAAAACTCTTTATTGTGGGTAGCTAAGCAGAGAGATAGCTCTCAGGTACACCCAGTGGCATCCCAGACTTGCTCCCCTGGGTATCTGATGGGCTCATAATTGGTGGTGACTCAATTGCAACATACCTGGTTTCTTCCCACCATGGCCTCCAGAAACTCCTTCACCACATGCCACCATATTCCTTGCTGCCACTGACTGACTCAGACACCACTCATCCCTAGTCATTCTCTGCATCCAGTGATCAGAGTATTCTTTCTAAGCCATAGGTGTGATTTCTGGCTTTCTGTGCACAGACCCTCCAATGGTGTTCTTGTACTTAGAGGATGATGCTTTAACTCCTTATCACATCCTACCAGGCTCTGCCTCACAAGATGCCTGCCTCACTCTTAAACTTACTTCACCATATTGGACCTGCTGAACTGTCTCCATTCCCTCTGACCCAGGAGTTGGCCAAATAAGACCCACAGGCAGATTCCAGCTCACAACTTGTTTTGAATTCCTTATCTGAGAGTTCCAATGCTGCTTCTTCCTCAGGGGTGTGTTCTGGGTCTATATACTGCTCCCTTGTTTCTACCACTTTATCTTGCTTCTCTGTGTGGACTGTGATGGTCAGTTGTTTCCGAGGCATCATGGCGTTGTTGTATTTAGATCTCTGTTAACTGTTTGTGAAAAGCAGCCAAGGGTGATTCAGGCTCTTCTTCATGGTTTTTTATCGTTGGTCCATTGGTGGAGAAGGAGGTAGTTGCTCTCGCTCAGTAAGTGAAGTTGCAGGAGGTGTGGGTGTAGTTGTGTCTTATGGG
>NW_006921667.1:2725200-2739567 GCF_000298275.1 Orycteropus afer afer | reverse complement strand
GAGTGTCCTTGGGGTTGCTGGAAAGCAGAACGTGTTCTTAAACTGCAGAAATCTGCGAGAGCACTGTCTCTTTAAATATCCAAAATGGTCAAGTCGCTTTTTAAACCTTCAAAATGGTGGCGCCCTCTGGACCAGCAAAAGTCCACAGTTCAGCCCACCTTTCTCTTCACCTTCTCCGTTTGTTCCCCAGCCACCGTGCACAGTCCTGCGTGTGGTCCCTGGCTAGCAGGGTGATTTTTAGGTTAATTCTTAGGTCCTACCAGCACTTGGGAATCTCCAACCTGTCTGTGCCATCAGGATCTCTCAGGACCGCTGCCAGACTGCAGCTCCGTATGTCTCCTTTTTTGGCATTTTCACACAAATTCTTCTGCTAGTCAGGGTTTAGTCCACTTCCATATCCTTCCCTTCAAGGCTCAGGGGTCCAGGATTATCTTCTGTGTCTGTGTTAATTGGTTTCCCTTTTCTTCGTTGAAGAGGGTCTGTGCAGTCTTTCTGCCTAGTCTGCCATCTTGCCGGAACTCCTCCCCAGCTCACAACTTGTTTTTTGTAAATAAAGTGTTATTGGCACATGGACATTCACATTCATTTATATTATTGCCTAAGGCCCTTTTTGAAGTCCCTGGGTGTGCAAGTTGCTAACACTCTCCGCTGCTAACTGAAAGTTTGGCAGTTCAAGTACACTTAGAGGTGCTTCTGAAAAAGCTCTGCCAAACTATTTCCAAAAATTCAGTCATTGAAAACCTTAAGGAACATAAATCAACTCTGACACACATAATGTTGCCATGAATTGGAGTCACCTCAATGGCAAAGGGCTTATGGCAACTTTCATGCTACAATGACAGTGTTGAGTAATTGTGAGAGTGCAAAAGAGAGCGTAAAGCATAAAATACTTACTATTTGATCCTTTACAGAAAAATCTGGCTGATCCTGCCATGTTCTTCATTCTGCTTTTCTCTCTCTTTTTTCTTTTTATTGTGATTTAAGTAAAAATTTAGAGAAAATTGGTTTTTCATTCAACAATTTCTACACATTATATTTTGTGACATTGACTTCAATTACACTGTAGTTATGTTTGTGTGTCAACTTGGTTGGGCCTAGTTGAGTGGCTGGGCAGCTGGTGGTAGTTATTCCTCATGATGAGACTGGCAATCAGCTCCATGGTGGGATCTACCATAAACAGCTGAGTAGCTGCCTTTGGGATGTGGTCTGCTTCCTGTATATAAGGAGAAGCCTTGGGAATGGTCTCGAGCCTTTGGCATGCTTAGACACTGCATGTAGCTGTGTCATTGCTCAGCAGGTTGCTGTGCTCTGCAGACCTTGGAACTTACAGTGGACTTAAGTTAATGGCCTGCCATGTGAATTGGTAACACCAGGACTGTGCCTTTTTACTTGTCAAACTTGCGGCTTCTCAGCCTCAGCAGCCAACAGCTGTCTGAGTGAAGAAATGCCTCTAGCTCCAGTGGGCTGGGAGCAGGAGGCAGAGCTTGACCCCAAGGTTGAAGGGCTTTCACCCAGCTCCTGGAGCTTGGCACTTTGAACTTGGACTTAAAGCCTCCAAATTGTAAGAATAAACTCCTGTTTGTTTAAGCCATCCCATTTGTGGTATAATCTTGTCAGAGCGGCACCAGGTAACCAGAACACCCACAATGAAACAGCACAGTTCCAAATTCCTCCCTGTGTTTCCCCCGTTTCCATTTATCCTTCTTGCCTATTTCTTCCTGCCTTCTAAACTTTATCATTGGGCAAATGTTGCTCCTTTGATCTTGTATGGTACGACCAATTGCCCTAAGGACTGTGTACCTTTCTAGTGTTATTGTTCACATTATAGGGCTGTTATTTAGCTGAAAGTTGAGCCATGAAGGTGAGTTCATTTCGAAGCTTGAAGGGTGACTAAGGGCTTCCTATACTTTCATCAGATTACAAAGGCTGTGCTTTCTCTGTAACGCTCCTCACCCTGGTTCTTATTAATCCTATATCTGAGATTTCTGCTCATACTTCCCTGTATCTTTTGTTGTCCCTGCCTACTTAATCAGACTGAGATGTGCCTCTACAGTCATACAAAGAATAGTGTGCCTATCTCAGTCGTGATGCTTATTACCTTGATTCTCCTTGATGTATGGCTCTACCTTACATAGTTCCTGACACAGGGCTAGGTCTTACTTTACCAAGACCTCAGTTTTTGAATGGAAGACTGGAAGCCAGATAATGGCAACTTAAGTATCTGGGTACCAATTAGTGTGGGCATCCTGGGCCATCACAGCCTTCTAATTTCTCCCCCTCTCTGGAAATGCCCCAGTGGAAAGAGTTTTACCCCCTTTGTCTTTGCAGATCTCCAACCTCTACTTGTATGACAGTGTTCTGATGCTGGCCAACGCCTTCCACAGGAAGCTAGAGGACCGCAAATGGCACAGCATGGCCAGCCTCAACTGCATACGGAAGTCCACAAAGCCTTGGAATGGAGGGAGGTCCATGCTGGACACTATCAAAAAGGTGTGTGCTCAGAGCCCCTTCTCAGGGCAAAGTCAAACACAGGCCACTCCTTATAGCCTCCCACCACTCTTTGTACCCTCAAGGAGTTGATGGGAAGCTGGGCTTCTTGTATGGGCTGCCCGAGGAGCCCTCTTTCCTTATGCCTTGCTTCCTTCAACTCTACCTGTCACAGTACTTGAAGCTATGATGAGATGGTCTTCACAGGCTCTGTATTATTACGTCATCTCCATTTTCAAAATAAAGAGACTGAGCTTCAGAGTTAAATAATTTGCCTGAGGTCACAGAGTTAAGGAACTTGATTGAAGTCACATTGAAATGGAGAGGACTTTCTAACTTATATCTGCTAGACTCCCCTGCAAGTACAACTCACAAAAGAAGTTTTTGTCAGTTGAAACTGGCACATGCTAATTAGCCAGGTCCTCCATGTAAGTGTACGTGTGTAAATGTGCATATATGCACACACATGTGTGCCTGTGGAAGACTTGTTATAGTCAATTGGATTTTAGAAGCTTCAAAAGAGTATTAGGGAGCTCTATAGTGTTACGAGGAGCTCTGGTGGCATAGTGCCTAAAGCACTTGACTGCTAACCAAAAGGCTGGTGGTTCAAACCCAACAACTACTCGGAAGGAAGGTTGGGCAATATACTTCCACAGTGATACCACCTCGGAAATTCAAGGAGGGGTCACTATAAGTCGGGGCTGACTTGACAGCACATAACAACAACAACAACAACAACAACATAGTGCCAGGAGCTTTTTTCATAATAGATTGTGTGGCTTCAGTACAGTAACATATTTTTGTGTGAGTTTGAATCCACTGCTGCCCATGACTGACCTGGACTACCCTGGGTCAGCTCCATTTCTGGAACTTTCCAGCCAACAGAGTTGGCCATTCTGACTGGATAAGGTCCTTCCCCACCCCAGGCTTGAAACAAGAAGAGGCTCCTTGAAGACTCATTGAGCCCTTCAAACTTGCTGTGCTCACAGAGCCTACTTAGGCTCCAGAAAGGGTTGGAGTTTGCATGCCTTCCATATCAGCCTGTGCCAACTCCTATGCTCTATCTATGCTTTCTTCAGTCCTGACAGTGATTGGTGAAGTGAGTCTGTTAACTCCGAGCTGAAAAGGCTCATCCAAGGAGACCCAAGGACCAAAGGCAGGATTTGAGCCAGGTTTTGGCCTCCAAATTTCATGATTGCTGCCCTGCAACTTCTTGCTGTATTTCTGTGTCTGATATGACTCAGTTTGACTTTTATTCCCCCCTTGGCTTAGACTGAAAGGAGGACCTAGAATGGATGCCAAGGGAAGACTAAGAAGTGTAGGGAACACAGGGTCACACTGCAAGTTCCTAGCTAGCAAAATGCCTGGCCATAGTTGGTGTTTTAAAAAGATCAATGACACAAGAGATAGTAGCAAGTCTCAGGAATTTCTCCTGTAACAAAGGGTCTGGAAAGTGTTGATCCTCCTCCATGGCCTGAGGACTGTTGGGGATTCATTCTTCATTACATTATATCCAAGGTGTTATAGAGATCTGATTCTCCTCTTCTTGGTGACCACTTCTTATTCCTTTTCCTTACAAGGATTTGAAATCCATCACCTCACCCTCACACTTTCTGTAGCCCTCAACAGTTTTTTCCTCTTCTCTTACAGGGCCACATTACTGGCCTCACAGGGGTAATGGAATTTCAGGAGGACAGTTCAAATCCCTATGTCCAGTTTGAAATCCTTGGTACGACCTATAGCGAGACCTTTGGCAAAGACATGCGCAAGGTAAGTCCCTGGACCCTCACCTCAATGTCTTCCTGCTACAGTGCCACTGAAGAAGTTGCTGTCCACTGGATCATCCCATGCATTCTTTCTGCTGAGGTTGATGTTTCTGTGACATGATGGGATGGTTGGAAGGTGGCTAAGAGAGATTTCACCAAGGAAGTGCACAAATGCAGTGTCTCAGTAGAGCAGGGTCTGGACAACAATAGCATGGATCCCCTGGAGACCCAGCTATCCCATGTCTTAGAAACGAGCCTGAGAAGGACCTATGTTTTCTCAGAGAGGCTAAAGTCAGCACAACCATGGAGACAAATATGAGTTTTGTCTGAGGCAGGAGTTCAAGATTGCAGCCAGAGAAATCCCCAGATACAAAAGTGGGACAAGGCCATATATAGAGATATGTGTCCTGAGGAGGGTGAAGAGTGGAGAGTACTGGGCACAACAGAGAGAGAGAGGGGAGAGACAAGTGAACTAATCAACCCAGGATGATGCTTGGCTTTATCTGGTGCTGATGTGGTCAAAGGCCTAGAGGCTCTTTCCAATGGTCTTTTGCCTCTTCCTCTTATGGAGGATGGAAGTCAGTTTTTCAGGATTGAGGTCAAGGGAGAGGTGGACTTTTATGCAGAACGAGAAGCTGTAATTTAAGGGAGACCTGAAAAGTGAAGAACTTCAGAGGGTGGGGACCAAGATGTCAATATGGCAAGAAAGAAAATGGGGCAGTTATCAAACAAGGGGACCTCATCACAGTCACTGCAAGCCACAATGTAGAGCCAAAGTGATGGGCCAAAGGAACCCTGGTAGAGGGCATGTATGGAAGGGGTGGCCCAGGTGTCTACACACATCCCTGTAGTGACTACCCAGGAGGCACAAATGGTGTCAGGGGCAGGGATGGACACACTCATGATGGAAAGAATCACAAAGCTAATTCTTGTCAAAACTGGATCAAGGAATTAAATACACACACACCCACAACATGCATGTACACTTTTCTACCCTCTAGTAATGACAGCTGCCCCAGAGATGAGGGGAGGGCATTCTTAGAATTATAGACTAGATAAACTGTTTGTGAGAGCCCTCTAAACCTGGATTTCACACAGCGTAGTGCCTAAAGGCACTTGACTACTAACCAGAAGGCTGGTGGTTCAAACCCACCGCCACTCCTCGGAAGGAAGATGGGGCAATCTACTTCCATAGTGATACTGTCTTGGAAACCCAAGAAGGGGTCACTATGAGTTGGGTCCAACTCGATGGCACATAACAACAACAACAATAGGGTCAGGACAGGAAGGGTTTAAGTGATGTTGGAATATGGTAAATCTGGGTGAGGGAGTTTCTGGGTTTTGCCCCTAGAGGGTATGTAGAAGGTTCTATCTGTGCAGAGGAAGTGGGTTGATGAGAGCTATAACAGGTGTGGAGGACTGGCTTGTTGAGGTTTGTTTGGGAGGTGGGGTCATTATGTGGTAGGGTTTGAGAGAAGTCAGAAATTCATTGTGGGAATGAGAGGGAGTCTTGGGTTGGTCAATGATTGGTAGTAACAGATGGCATTCATGTAATAATGTTTTGGAACTGAGAGATTTGTTTGTGGATCAGAGAGGTGTCAACATCTATTGTGGGATACCCTGGAGGATCAGAATGTGGCCTGTGGTATCAGGGTGTTGGGATGATTTGTGATGTCTGTTGAGGTGCCAGAGCTATAACGTTTTGGTGGGGGCGAGAGATGACTTGTGTCAGAACTATCACTTGTAAGGGGAAGAACAGCACAGGGAACCCTGCCATTCATCTCTGACATGAAAAGGGTTTGCAGAGTACAACTGCTTGCTGGAGCAAAGAGTCAGAGCTGTCTTAATTTGTCCCAGGGCTGTCTCACTCTGTCTTGGTATTTGCTTCCTCCCCAGTGCTCTTCTGAGGTTAGTCCCAACAAGACCTTACCTGCTGGCCACTTCCCTTCCTCTTCTGCCCCTCTCCATCCTAGCTCAGTTCTAACACCCACACCCAGGGTTGCACCATAGACAGAGATGGTAGTGGTGGGAGGGCCTGCCTCATCTCAGTTGACACAGGAACCCAGTTCCTGACACTGTGGTGGCCATGCAAGGGTGCTGAGAGAGGACAAAGCACTTTGTCCTGTAAGTCAGGCTTCAAGTGTCTGGGTCTTCCCTGTTGCCAAGGAAACACTCCTCAAATACCCAGAAGCCAATAGAAGCTGGAATCTTACAGTATAAGGAGCTTCTGAGCAGGAGGCTGGAATGTAATTGAGATGGAAAGGAAGCTGGCTTTCAAGAGGACTTTATTTTAAAATGTATCCTTTTTTCATTTTAAAATCTACCCTTAATAACTGCATATCCCAGTTGTTATCTATTGGCCTGGCTGCTTCTTGCTCCTAAGAAGTTATCTGGAAAGGAGAGAATGGGATTTACCATGGCAAATGTTTATTATTTAGGCCCTGAGCACATTCAAACAAGCCTGGGAGATTCCAGAGGGAAGCAAGTAGTGGGGCTTTGGGCAGGGCTGTCAGGGGCAGAGAGAAGAGTTTGAAGGTGGAGACAAGCTATGATCACCATATGAGATGAGGCTAGAAGGGGCAGGACTGGGAAATAGGGTGATTTAAAAATAAAGGAGATTCACATTCCTGCAAGAGAAAAAATAGTTGAGTGGAGGGCAATGTGAGAGTAAGGCTAGACTCTTGGAGAACACAAAGACAGACGCAATCACCAGACATCTTTAGGGGTAAGGGACAGCTCTTGAGAGGACCCATTGTCTATTGCAACTCTTACTGGTCAGGGTAGGACACAGAGCTGTTAGAGCCAGCTGAGTAGACGGACACAGTCATTCTGTATCTACCTACATCTCTATCTGTATGTATATCATCTATGTTGTTGTTGTTGTTATGTGCCGTCGAGTCGACCCCGACTCATAACGACCCCTCCTTGGGTTTCCGAGGCAGTATCACTACGGAAGTAGGATTGCCCAACCTTCCTTCCGAATATCCACATCTATATCTGTCTAAAAGTTATTGTTGTTATATGGCGTCGAGTCAGACCCCTCCTTGGGTTTCTGAGGTAGTATCACTATGGAAGTAGATTGCCCCTTCTTCCTTCTGAGGAGGGCTGGTGGGCTTGAAGTACCAGCCTTCTGGTTAGGAGTCAAGTGCCTTATGCTCTATACTACCAGAGCTCCTGTCTAAACATTAAAAAAATAAAAATAAAAACCTAATCTATGGCCATTGAATTGATTTTGACTCATAGAGACCCCCATTGGGCTTTCAGGGCTGTAATCTTTATGGAAGTAGATTGCCTTTTCTTCCTCCTGTGGAACAGCTGGTGCTGGTTTTGAACAGCTGACCTTCTGGTTAGCAGCCAAATGTCTTAACTACTAGGCCACCAGAACTCCTTATCTACATGTATACCTATAATTATTTACCAGTTACAAATTGCCTTTGACTTGGTTCTGACTTATGGCAATCCCATGTGTGTCAGAGTAGAACTGTACTTCATTCTTTTGGTTAGCAGCTAAGGGAGTTTATTCCACCATCCAAGTGCTTCCACATATTCAATACCAATTTCATTATCTACACTTATCAGTCTCTCTGTGTGTGTGCCCGTAAGTGTCTAAATTTAAAGGCAACTACAGCACCAAACCAAAAACCAAGTTGTTTCTTTCAGTTCTAAACCAAGGGGAAACATTTAAATTAAGGAGCAAATTGATGTTTTCTTAAAGTAAACACCCCTGAGGAAAATCTTAGGGAGGTTTTATCATTCAGATGTGTTAGATGAATTGGGTATCAAGAGACTGTGGATTCCTCAGCCCTTTAGAGGACTAGAGGAACAGGTGATGGCCTTTTCTGGTGGGAGCTGGACAGACACTCATTAAATCATCTCCAGGAAGTACGTTCTTGTTGAGGGAATGTAGGGTGGGAAAATCAAAGGCTTATGTCTCCAGCTAGCTGTGTGACTGAAAGCAAAATATCCATTCTTTCTGTTCTGTCTGGAACTGCCTGGTCTGGTTGGTCATCCAGCAACACCTTCAGGGCCAGGGCTCACTGGGACATCACACCCAGCTCTCATTGGACCTGGCCTGACATTTGTCCTAAGGATCTGTGTTTCTCATTGTTCAAGGCATTTTATTTCAAATCTCAGGATATAACATAAGCCCCAGACAGTTTTGCTTTGCTTCCCTCTGCTCAAAAGGACATCTCTAAGGAGGCTGAGATGGGAGGCCCACCCTACCTGAGCCCCAGAGCAGGTGGCAGCAGGCATGGCTAAGCTGTATCCTGAGTGGTGCCCAGTCCCACTTTATGCCTGGAACAGATATCCATTTGCTATAAAGACCAAGGAGAAAGAGGGATTTGAGGAAGTTCAGCTTGATGAGATTTTATTTTCAGGTTTATGTTTTAGGGATGATGTCATCGGTGGAACCAGGACAACACAGCTGTCCTTTTTTCCACAAGAATGACTTGCCTGTGGTTTAATATCAACCACAGCCTTGTGGAAGCACTTTCTATGACATGATTGCCAAGGAAGCCCTTCCTCTCTGTACTAATGATGCAGGTGTAGGAAACTCATTGCCTTCCACTGAGCCAGGGTCCTTGGAAAACTGTTACTTGCCCACAGGCCCTTTGAGTCTCCTTCCCCACAGATACTTTTCACTGATTTCCTGACTGAGCAGAGAGCAACATTTCCTTGGGCATGGGGTGGGAGCATAGGGAGAGCCAGAGGGGTTGCCTTATGCACTTTTATCTCAGGAAAATGGAGATCCTGTCTTACTCTTGAGAACAGAATAGGTCTGTTTTCTGTTCCTTTCCAGAGAGTAGAAGTGAGTTAGAATAGGAGAGCTGAGAAAATATTTAGTTCAGTAGTTTCATGCTTTTCTTTAGCCCTTATACATTTGGATCCCAAATATATTAAACAGTTGTATAAGCAGGCAAGCCATGATTACAGTGGGTGAGGAATGTGATAAGGAGCCCTGAGGGTCAACCTGAGAAGCTTCCCTTATAGCTTCCTTATGGCATTCTGTGCATCTCCATTGGGAAACTGAGGCCCAGAAACTGAAGAGATGACTGTAATATCAACAAGCATATGACAATGCTGTGGATGGAAGGAAGGCAGATTTCCTGGGGAGGACCCAAAGAATCCTTTCTAAACTGAAGAGGATACCATCTTGTGACTTCCTCACTTCTCCTCAGCTCATGTTCCTCTCCCACCTCCTACCCCTTGAGCCAGCATGAAAGCCTCACAATCAATTTCCCTGGGCCTGGAGCCCACCAGCTGAAAGTCCCACCACTGCCCTTGGCTCAGCCTTTCCATTCCAACAATTACCCAGGGAAATGAGAGGACTTCCTTTTCCTTTACCAGTCTAAGATACTTGTACCTTCACTGTCAGTTTTTATTCTTAATAAAAGATAGCTTTGGACAGGAATCAGTTGGCCCCCCTTGATGTTATTTCCCTGGGAGGACCTTGAGTCTGCTGATAATTCACAGAGTAATAATTGCTCATCATGCAGTGATTGCCATGCCATAAGACCCTGTCCTCCCTGCACTTGCAAGTACATCATTAACATTTTTTACCTGATCTGCTACACTGTGCTACAAATTGTCCCATGTTTTCAGGGTTCAGAAGCTCTGTGCAGTGAGGCCAGGTTGAAAAGACCCCAGCCAGCAGATAGTGTAACCCTGGTAGTAATTTGGAAACTGCCTTTCCCAGAACAGGTGAAATCTACCTAGTGGCTGCAGCAGTGGATGCCAGGAGCCACATCTGTGGCACCAGGCAGTGTATGCAATACATACTGAGAGGATGTGTCTGGTGTTGGGAGGACCCAGCCCCAGAACTGTATATTGTCTCCATTAGGCTGCACTGACAAAGACTCCCTGCTGTGTACAGTAAGTCTCCATTGAGAAACAAACTTCAGTCTCTTCTTAGATTAGCATTCTTGCAACATATTTCCCAAGTAAAATGTCAACTGCTTCAAACTCATGTGCAGAACTGCTTCGATAGAGATGAGAACCAAAACAAATACTACTGCTTCAGCTGAGTAAGGGAATAAGGAGAAGACACAATTAAGAATAACATTAAAACCAACGTGTAATGCTTCATTTTGAGCATAATATCCATACATGCTAACTCAGGGTAGAATGTTAGGAAATATAGATCAATGAAAAGAAGAATATGAAAGTCAGGTATAATATCTGAACAAAGAAATAAATACTGTTAACATTTCTGATGCATTTTCTTTCTTTTTTTTCCTTTCTCTATATATATAGTGTTATACGTATTTATCAAATTGCTATTTATTGTATATGCATTTTATATCTTTACTTTCTCACTTAATGGGAGTATCTTCTCATTTGACTCTTCTTCAAAACTATAATTTTTATTGGAAACACATTATTCAACTTTAAATGGACTCATCATTTCTTTTTACCATCTTCTGTGGTACCTAACAACAATAACATGACGAGTGTTTAGGCATTTCAGTATTTTATCATAAAATAGTCTTCTAATAAGCATCCAAAATGCATGCAATTTTAATCATAATTATATTTACTTTCTTATTAAATTTCTAAAAATATTACAAAACAAATTTTAAAAATTAAGCTATTGATGCATTTGATACGTATTTTCAAATTGATTACAGAAAGATTTACTAATTTTCACAAAAACTAGTAGTATATGGAAATTGTACACTTAGAAAACTGAGAAATATGTTAAAACAGTTTTACTAATTTGTTAGCAATATGAAAAATGTAGAGTTACTAAATTTTCATCTCTTATTTGTGAGATTATACATTGAAACATAATTATTTGTCATTTGTATTTCATTTTTTGTAAATGATACATTGGGCTCTTTGCTTTTTTTAAAAAAAATAGAAGATAGACTTTCTTTTCAATGTATACAATCCCCCTTTCAGAAGGAAATTGATATTTTTATGTCAAACATTTTGTTCCAATAAATTGTTTTTCCTTGAATTAAAAATATATTTTCACATAGACACATTTAAAATTTTATATAACCAAATAATTATTTATTTGCAGTATTTTCCATTGTATTTTCAGAAAGTCATACCTGATTTGAAGGTTAGATACCATTCACCTATACTGTATTCTAGAATTTTTAGGGTTTAATTTTATTTCAATGAAATCTATAATCTATCTGGAATTGATTTTAGATAAATTGTGACATGTTGGTCTTTTATATTTCTCCCAAAATGATTCTCAGGGTGAGTGCTTGTTCAGTGGTGAAATTGTCATGTTCCATATGGAGACCTGGGTTTCATTCTAGACAAATAGACCTCTGTCTTTCAATGGAGGTTTGTGTGTTTCTATGATCCTGAACAGGTTTCAGTAGAGCTTACAGACTAAAACAAACTAGAAAGGCCTGGTGATCTACTTCTGAAAATCAGCCAGTGAAAACCCTATGGCTCACAATGGTCCATTTCATAATACATCATGGGGATGATGAAAGACCTGGCAGCATTTTGTTCTGTTGTGTGCAGGGTGACCATGAGTTGGACCAGACTCAATTGCAGCCTACAATAACAACAAACATTTATATAATAATCTTTTCTTCTACTCATTTCTTCTACACATTTATCATGTGATACACTAAATTTTGCATACCATCACTTCATTGATATAGACATGTTTTAATTCTTAGGCTATTTTCTCTCCTACTTAAATTTAATTCATCTTTTTAGTTTGTACATTATTAGAATATATTTAATAAGTAAAACAAGCAGTCCAAGGGACTAGTGGACCATGTGAACCTCAGCCTATATGACCATGAGACCAGAAGAGCTAGATGGTGCCCGGCTACCACTGTCAACCACTAGGACAGGGATCAGTGCAGGAGATCCTGGATAGAGTGGAAAAATGATGTGGAACAAAACTCAAAATCATAAAACAAAACAAAACAAAGCCAAAAAAAAAAAAAAATCTTTACTGGTCTGATAGAGACTGGTAAGACTCCTAAGACTATAATCCCTAGTTACCCTTCAGGTCTGGAATTGAACTCACTCCTGTGGTTTCCAGCCAAACAATAGACAGGCATATGGGGTGAACATTTACATACGGTAGATACACTCCTTGGAGTGATCAATCGTGGGAGAACAGAAGGGCAGCTCAGAAGGCAGGAATGCATAGGAAAGAAGGACACAGGAAAGAGGTAACTACAGGAAAGAAGTGGGAAGAGAGCTGTTAAACTGTGGGTAATTGCAGTCAATGTCATGAAATAAAATGTGTATGAACTGGTATGGAAAATGAATTTGGTCTGTGAACTTTCACCCAAATCACAATAAACATTAAAAAAAAAAAAAAAAGAATGTGTTTTTATCCAAGTAGCAGTATGCTTACCTCAATGGATTAAACATTAAGGAACATATGCTATCTCACATAGATAAAGGCCTGGAGCTAGAGTAGCTCCAAAGTTGGCTTATTCAAATATTTAATCTCCAAATCAAAGACTCTTATCTGTTTCATCTTTCTATTTGTTCCCAGAGTGTAGTTTTAGGTGTCTTCACATGTTCAGGATGGCTATGGCAGTTCTAGCTGTCACACTAGAAAGACAGCATTAAATGGAAGAAGAAAGACATTCCTTTTCGTGTATATATATTTATATATATTTCTTAAATTTCTTACTGTGCTTTCGGTGAAATTTTACAGAGCTCATTCATTTTCCATTCAACAGTTCATACACATTTTCTTTTGTGACATTGACTGTAATCTGTATAATGTGACAGCTTTCTCTCTACTTCCTCCCTGTGGTAACTCTTTCCCTCCGTTCTTCTTACCTATTCAAGAAAAGACCTATCCTAGTAGCCTCCCAAATTGTTTGTAGTGTTCTACTTTTATATATTAATCATTTTTGTTTTTTGTTATTACAGTTGTGGTATCCCACTTAGATGCATCCATGACATTGATCTATGCCGTATAATACGTATTCAGCTTGTATTAGGCTTATGCTCCTTCCTAACATGGGTAAGGAATCACTCAGTTTTTTGTACATTCATAGATAGAGCTCCTAAAAGTTGGAAAAAAAACTGACCATGAGATCATCTGAGCTAGAAGCTAGTTTCAGACGTACTGCTTTGATATGTTGGAAACATTCTTTCTTAGTTTTTACATTTCCTTGAGTAATTTTTCTGATAATCTGTTTCACTTGCATTTGACTGGCATTTTCAAATTCATTACTTAAAGATCAATATGTTGGACTTCCATTAAGATGGAGGGATAAGCACGTAAGCAACACAGACTCTTTTCAACAAAAAAAGAAAAACCAATTGATAGAAATACAGAAGAAATCCTGGAACACTGAGCTTTGAAAGGAATATACAGAAGTGGATTAGGCACAACTAGTGGAAAAACCTGAACAAAAACAGTGAGTACAAAGATGGTCAGAGCTGCGGACTGTCAGCTACTCTGAAAAGACCAACAGCCTGAATATTTCCAAGTGGTGCTAGGACTTGAGAATTGACCTACAGATCACTCCCAGTCACCAAGGGCTTCAGGGACAACTGCTCTGGTGGCCTATGACTAGGAAGGGAAACAGCAAAGTGGGAGACAACCTGAGCTGTGGACTTTCTGCTGTCCAGAGGGTGCAGCCATTTTGATTGTTTACACGTGCCAGCCATTTTGAATATTTAAAGTGACTGAGGGCACAGCCATTTTGAATGTTTATAAGTGGCAGCCATTTTGGATATTTAAAGTGACCGATGGTGCAGCCATTTTGAATGTTTGCAAGTGGCAACCATTTTGGATTTTAAAATGATAGCATTCTCATTCAGATTCCAGGGACCTAAGAACAAGCTCTGTTTGCCAGGGTCATCAAGGACATACGAGAAGCTGGCAAAGAAAAGGAGACAGGTGGTGAGTGTGTAAGTGCTGTCAGCTATTGAATAGAGGAGCACAGCACAGTACCCTGCCTGTATAGATAACATACAAACAAAACAGAGGAAATAAAAATTGTGGGAAAGTCACTCCAACATATAATCACCAATTAAATATAAACACACAAATGTCACAATACCTCAGAGACAACAGAGCATCACAGTCCACACAAAGAAGCAAGATAAAGCAGGATAAACAAGGGACCAGGATACAGACCCAAAACACATCCCTGAAGAA
>NW_006921667.1:2723508-2724045 GCF_000298275.1 Orycteropus afer afer | reverse complement strand
CAACTACAAGATAAAACAGACTGTTCTAAACTTGGGAAGAAAACTATAAATCACAGGGTAACCTCAAAGAAAAATGATAAACCTGCACATCAAAATAAAAAACAGGACCAGCATAAATATTCAATATTTAATACAATAGCAATGAAGGAAGTAATAACATGATTCATAAACAAAACGAGCTCAGCATGGAAAATTATATGGAACAAAGAAATCTACACAATGAAAAAGCACATGACAAAAATGATAGCAACAAATTCATATTTGCTGATAAATACATATCTGACAAGGAACTTATCGCTAAGATTGATGGAAAACTCCAATGCTGCAACACCAAAGGAATTAACAATCTAATTGAACAATCAGCAGAAAACATGAATAGACACTTCACCAAGGAGGATATTCAGGTAGTCAGCTAATAAATGAAAAGATGCTCACAATCATCGGCCATCAGAGAGATGTAAATAAAAACAACAATGACATATACCGTCTCACCGCAGCCCTGATGGCAAGGTTCAATGAGACAGAAAACAACAAATG
>NW_006921667.1:2707541-2718213 GCF_000298275.1 Orycteropus afer afer | reverse complement strand
ACCAGCCACTCCTCGGAAGGAAGATTGAGCAATCCTGCTTCTGTAGGGATACTGCCTTGGAAACTCAAGGAGGGGTCTCTATGAGTTGGGGCCGACTCCACGGCACATAACAACAACAATGACATATGCATATGAGGCGATTGAAAATACCACACCTTGGGTTAGGTGCACCTTTGTCTTCAAAGAGACATCGTTGTTCTTCAGCACTTGAAAGAGGTCTTTTGCAGCAGATTTCCCCAGTGAAATACATTGTCTGATGTCAGATTTCTTGATTGCTGCTTTCATCGGTATTGACTAGATCCAAGAAAAACAAAATCCCTGATTTTCAGTCATTTCTCCATTTATCATGATATTGTTTATTGATCCTGGTGTGAAGACTTTTGTTTTCTCTGTGTGGAGATGTAATCCATACTAAAGACTATACTCTTTGATTTTTGTCAGAAAGTGCTTCCAGTCATCTTCACATTCAGCAAACAAGACTGAATCATCTGAGTATCACAGGTTGTTAATGAGTCTACCTACAATCTTCATACCATGTTCTTCATATATTCCAGCTTCTTAGATTATTTGCTCAGCATACAGTTTGAATAAGTATGGTGAAAGGATACAACCCTGATTCACACACTTCCTGATTTTAAACTATGCAGTATCCCATTGTTCTGTTCAAATGACAGGCTCCTGGTTTATGTATAAGATTCGTCATGAGGACAATTAAGAGTTCTGGAATTCCCATTCTTCTCAATATTCTCCATAATTTGTTGTGATCTGTACAGTCAAATGCCTTTGCATAGTCAATAAAACACAGGTAAATATTTTTCTGGTATTCTTTGATTTCAGCTAAAATCCATCTGACATCAGCAACGATGTCCCTCATTCCACATAAATAATAAAAAATATTATTTTTTTCATATTTAGTCTATCAATATCATGGATTACATTAATTGATTTTCACATATGTTCCAGGCTTGCATACCTAAAAGGAGTTCTATTTACCAGAGAGTATAATTTTTTTCATACATTGTTAGATCCTATTTGCTAATAATTTGTTGAGGATTCTGTTGGATCTCCTATATTTGGAATGGGCACAAATATTGATCTCTTCTAGTCAGTTGGCCAGGTAGCTGTCTTCCAAATATCCAGACATAAATGAGTAAGTGTCTCCAGTGCTGCTTCTATTTGTTGAGGTATCTCCGTGGATATTCCATCAATTCATGGAGCTTTTTTTTTTTTTTTTTGCCAATGCTTTCAGTGCAGCTTGGGCTCATTCCTTCAATAACATTGGTTGCTGATCATGTGTAACCTCCTGAAATAGTTTAAGCTCAATCAGCTCTTTTGGGCACAGTGACTATATGCTCCTTTCATCTGCTTTTGGTGCTTCCTGCGTCATTCAAAATTTTGCCCATAGAATCCTTCAATATTGCAACTCGAGTCTTGAATTTCTTCTTCAGTTCTTTCAGCTTGAGAAATGCTAAGTGTGTTCTTCCCTTTTGATTTTCTAACTCCAGGTCTTTGCACATTTCATTATAATACTTTACTTTGTCTTTTTGAACTGCTCTTTGAAATCTTCTGTTCAGCTCTTTGACTTCATCATTTCTCCGTATTCCTTTAGCTACTGTCTATTCAAGAGCAAGTCTCAGAGTCTCTTCTGACATCTGGTTTTGTCTTTTCTTTCTTTCTAGTTTTTTTTTAATGACCATTTGTTTTCTTTATATATAATGTTCTTGATGTCATCACACAACTCATCTGGTCATTGGTCATTGATGTTCAATGTGTTAAATATATTCTTTTGATAGTCTCTTAATTCAAGTGGGATATACTTAAGGTACTTTGGCTCTCATAAACTTGTTTCAATTTTTTCTGGCTTCAAGTTGAACTTGCATATGAACAATTGATGGTGTGTTCCACAGTCAGCTCCTGGCTTTGTTTTGACTGAAGATATTGAGATTCTTCATCACTTATTTCCACAAATGTAGTTGATTTGATTCTTGTGTATTCCATCTGACAAAGTCCACGTGTATAGCCGCCATTTATGTAGTTGAAAGATGGTATTTGCAATGAATAAGTCATTGGTCTTCCAAAATACTGTCATACAATCTCTGGTGCCATTTCTATCACTAAGGCCATATTTTCCATATACTGGTAATTATTTTTTGTTTCCAACTTTCGCATTCTAGTCAACAGTAGTAAACAATACATCTTGATTGCATGTTTGGCCAATTGCAGACTGCAAAAGTTGGTAAAACCTTCCATTTCCTCATCTTTGGCTTCAGTGGTTGATGCATAAATTTGAATAATAATATTATTATCTAGTCTTCCTTGTAGGCATATGGTTATTATCCTATTACTGACAGGACACTATTATTATCCTATTACTTCAGGATAGATCTTGAAACATTCTTTTTGATGATGAATATGATACCATTCCTCTTCAATTTGTCATTCCTGGCATTGTTAGTCATATGATTGTCTGATTTAATGTGGCCAGTCCATTTCTGCTCACTAATGCCTGGGATATTGATCTTTATGCTTTCCATTTCATTTTTGACAACTTTCTTATATTCATACTTCATACATTCCTTGTTTAAATTATTAATGGATGTTTACAGCTATTTCTTCCCATTTTGAGTCATGCCATATCAGCAAGTGGAGATCCCAAAAGGTTTACTTGATTCATGTCATTAAGGTCAGCTCTCCTTTGAGAATGCAGCTCTTCCCCAGTATTATTTTCAGTGCCTTCCAACCTGAGGGGCTCATCTTCTGGCACTTATATTAGATAATATTTCATGTTTAATAATAAAGTTTTCCAATAATATACCAGACAGTGTTTCACTGCTATTCATAAGGTTTTCATTGACCTGTTATTTGAGAAATTGATGACCCATTCCTTCTTTCAAGTCTTTCTCAGTCTGGAAGCTCTGCTGAAATCTGTCCACATGGGTGACCTTGCTAGCACTTGAAATACTGGTGGCATAGCTTCCAGCCTTATAGCAAAACACAAGCCACCACAATACAACAAACTGATAGTTAAGTCATGGGTAAATGGTATTAAGTTTTACATTTTAGATCTGCATATACGTTGTTAGTATATAGAAATGCAATTGAGTTTTGTGTGTTAATATTACATCCTGTGACCTTGCTGAATGCACTTATTAGTTCACTTATATGGTCTTTTCTATTTTCCTTGGATTTTCTACATAGGAAAATATGTGTTTTACAAAGAGGGACAGTTTTATTCTTTTCCAATATGTGTGCCTTTTATTTACTTCTCTTGCCTTATTGCATATCTAGAACATCTAATAATACATTGAATAAGAGTAGTAAGGGGGGACATTTTTGTCTATTTTCTAATCTTACCATTAAATATTATGTGGGCTGAAAGATTTTTTACAAATGGCATTTATCAAGCTAATTAACCTCTCCTAAATTTCTGAGAGTGAATGTTAGATTAATTACATTTTTCAAATATATATTCTGTCTCAATTGCTATAACCATAAGATTATTTTTTTCATATTTAGCCTATCAGTATCATGGATTACATTAATTGGTTTTCACATTTGTTCCAGGCTTCCATACCTAAAAGGAGTTCTACTTATCAGAGAGTATAATTTTTTTCATACATTGTAAGATCCTATTTGCTAATAATTTGTTGAGGATTTTTCCTTCTAAGCTAAGGAGTGATATTGGATGCAGTTTTCTTTGTTTTTTATATGTGCTATCATAGTTTATTTTTAGCGTCATGGTAGTACTAACCTCATAAAAAATGTTGGATAGCTTTTCCTCTTTGGTTTTCTGGATGTGATCATATAGACTTAGTCTTAATTTTTTAAACTATTGGTAGAATTTTCCAGTGAAACCATCTATTTCAAGAGCTTTTTAATTAAAATTCTATTTTTAATGGTTATTGGATTATTTGCATTATCTTTTTCATCGTGGTTGAATTTTGGTAGTTTTTGGGTTTTGAAGAGTTTGTCCATTTCTTCACAGTTGGTGAATTTATATACATAAAGTTGTTCATAATATTCCCTTATTATCTTACTAGTGGCAGCAGTATCTATCGTGGTATCCTATATCACTTATGATATTAGTGATTTGTTCTTTGTGTTATTTTCTCAATTTTATTGATATCTTGAAAAATTAGAATTTTGTTTCTTTTCAATTTCAGTATTTCAATTCTTGATTATTCGTTTACTGATGCTCACTTTAGATTCATTTTGCTCCTTTTCACTTTTAATTTTCTTGAGATAGATTCTTAGATTATTTGAACCATTTCATCTTCCCAAATGTAAACATTTGGTGTTATGTATTTCCCTCTAAGCACTAGTTTAACTACATTCTACTTATTTTAATATATTCTATTTCATTATATTTCGGTACTATGCATTTATTTATTTAAAAAAAAAAATTCCCTGAGACTTTCTCTTTGTCCATCACTTAATTAGAGGTCTGTTTATGATTTCTTCATTTTTTGAAATTTTCCTGTTGTCTTTCTGTTTTGGGCTTGTAGTTTGATTCCATTACGATCAAAGAACGTACTTTGTATTATTTACATTTTTTTTTTTTTTTTTACACATTTGTTTAGGTTTATTTTATGACTGGGAATATATCCTGTCTTGATGCATGTTACATGGGTACTAGAGGAAAAACGAGACTATGCTGCTGTTGGGTGGACTGTTCTATATATATCAATTAGATCTTATTGGTTAATTTTGTTATTGATGTCTTCAGTATCCTTGTTAATCATCTGTTTAGTAGTTATATCAGGTCCCGAGAAAAGGATGTTGAAATTCCAACCATAATTGTGAATTTGACTATTCTCTTTTAAGCCCTATCAGTTTTTGCCTTATGTGTTTTAGACTCTGTTGTTTGATGCATACACATTTAAGGATCATTACATCTTCATGGTAGACTGTTCCTTTTATGGTATGTAATATTCCTTTTTGTCTGTAATAATTTTCTTATTCTGAAGTGTACTTTTTCTGATATTAATATATCAATTTCTGCTGCTTTTTAAATTAATGCTTCCATGGTATATCTTCGTATTTATATTCTTTTGTTTTAAACCTATCTATGGCATTGGATTTGAAGTAAATTTCTTACAAGCAGCATATAGTTGAGTCATATTTTGTTATCTACCTTTCAGTCTCTGTATATTATTTGGTTTATGGATTGTTCCAGTATTAGTGTTTTCTGTAGTGCTGGTTAACTGATGATCAGTGAATTGACCTTGGTTTTTGTTTTTCTGAAAATAATTTTATTTCATACTCTTTGGTGAAGGTGATTTTCACTGAATATACAATTCTAAGATAGTGGATATTTTTCTTTTAGCACTTTAAAGATATCATTCCACTTTCTTCTTCTGTGTCAGTCCATCACATTGAGGCCTTCCCCTTTTTCATTGACTCTCCACTTTACCAAGCATGATATCCTTACCCAGGGAATGGTCCCTTCTGAAAACATAACCAAAGTAGGTATGAAGAAGTCTGGTTATTCTCGCTTCCAAGGAGCATTCTGGCTGCATTTATTCCAGAATAGATTTATATATATATATATTGTTGTTGTTGTTGTTGTTGTTGTTTGCCGTTGAGTCGGCCCCGACTCATAGCGACCCCTCCTTGGGTTTCCAAGGCAGTATCACTATGGAAGTAGGATTGCCCAACCTTCCTTCATATATATATATATATATATATATATATATTAACCTTTATTCTGCTGAATTTCTTGAGTTAAGATTTGATATGTTTTATCAAAGTTGGGAAATTTTCAGCCATTTTAATATTGCTTGTAACACTTGATATTTCCCCTTCTTAAACAGCAGTTAAACATTTATTAGACATGCTTAGCAGTTAACCACAAATATTTTATATTCTACCATTTTTTTCCCACATATATATATTTTCTCTCTGCTTCAGTTAGGTGGTGGGTATAAACATGTCTTTTTTGCTTGTCCTATTTTTTGTTTTGTCCAGCCAGATTTCATACTGAATCAATGAATATTTAGTTTAAGTTTTAATTATTGATTGTGTTCATGATTCATTTTTCTATTTTCTAATTTTTATGGATTCTAATTTGTATTGTGACTCATTTTCTCTATTTAAGATATTTATAATATTTCTTTTCAAATCCTATTTTGTTAACTTTAATGTCTTCATCTTCTAAGGATTTTCTTCTACTGACTATATTATATCTTGATTATAAGTCATTTTTTTTGTTTGTTTGTTTCTTCCCATGTTTATGCTATGTTTTTATTTTATGCTGGACATTGTAGAAGAAATGCTGTACAGGCTCTGGCTTATGTTATCTTTTTATAAAGATTATTAAACTGTTGTACAGGAAGACATGGAAGTCACTAATAAACTATCCTGATCCTATTACAGTTTAGTTTTAGAATATGTTATGGTGATTCTATTTTAGTTTCTCTTTTGCTCTTAGAACATAATCTTTACAAGAAGTCCATGACATCTCTGGTGTCTTAATTGACAGTTATGGGTATTCATCAAGGCATTTATAATTGTTCTGGTCCTAAAGGTTAACATAGCTATAGTAATATGAGAGTTGTTCATTTGTTCATCCTCCTATCTGGTTGATTACATTGTTTAAGATTCTTTCCAAGTCACATACACATCTCACAAGTCAACCAAGAACTTGAGCAGAATTGTTACAGAGATATTTTGGGCTTTTTCATTTTGACTCTGTTGCCATGCTTCCTAAATTCTTCTCATCTTGGCATCACAAACTTTACCTGTTTTTTCCACTTAGTGAGATTGCAGGTAAGAAAATCTAATGTGAATATGGATTTTATCTCATGTTTTTTCCATTATCACCAAGATTGTAGTCTTTGTGTGTGTGTGTGTGTGTGATTTGGGTGAAAATTTACAGAGCAAATTCACTTTCCATACAGCAGTTCACATACACTTTGTCTCATGACATTGACTACAATTTGCCACAATGCAACAGCTCCCCTCCCACTTCCTCCTGATAGTTACCTCTTCCCTGTGTCCATTGCCCTATGCACTCCTGCTCCCTGAGCTGTCTCCCTGTGCATAAACAGCCTTTCTTTCTCCCATAATTGTTCTCCCCATAGAATGTATCTACCTCAGGTAAATGTTCAACTCATATGCCTGTCTTTTGTTTGGCTGGATGCCACAGGTGTGGGTTCAATTCCAGACCTGAAGGGCAGCTGGGGCCATAGTGTCAGTGGTTCCACCAGGCTCTATCAGACCTGCAAACCTCGTCCCCCCACTTTTTTTTCCCCCAAATGATTTTGAGTTTTGTTCCACATTGTTCTCCCTCTCTGTCCAGGATCTCCTACATAGGTATCCCTCTGGGTGGTTTGCAGTGGTAGCCAGGCACCATCTAGTTCTTCTGGTCTCATAGTTGTATAGGCTGTAGATCGCATGGTTTACCAGTCACTAGGACTAATTGTTTTCATGAATCTTTAGTTTTCTTCATTCTTCTTTGCTCTGGATGAGGGGAGACCAATAGTTGCATCTAGATGGCTGCTTGCAAGCTTTTAAGATCCCAGTCACTACTCACCAAAGTAGGATGTGGAACAATGTCTTGTGTAGTATGTTATGCCAATTGAACTTGATGTCCCCTGCAACCATGGTCCTGAGACCATTGGTTCAAGATTGTAATCTTACAGTGTTTGATTACCAGGACCTGAAAACAGTTATTTATATATATTAATAGATTTAATATTTGTTTACTGTGGGGAGTTGACTTATTTGTATGATTCTATCAGATATATATTTATACTTCTCCTTTAAGCATTGTTCAGACTAAATAGCTTTAAATGTTGAAATACAGATCTTATGTGTAAGTATTTACCTAAGACTTCAAAAATTCAACATGGTATTAATAGAGTGTATTGTGTGTAACTATATTATTTCATTTTCATAACTGCATAATATTTAATTTCTGAGTATATTGTAATTTTTTTGACTGAATAGGAACACAATTTGTTTCTAGTTCACTTGTATTTTTTTCTGTTAGAAGCAATGCTGTTAGAAATATGAGAACATTTATTTTATGTTTACATGTATATACTCAGGAAAAAGAGTTTCTCTTGACTATGTAAAGAACATAAACTTTCTACATTACATGAATAATTAACTTAAAGTATAAGGTCCAATTCTTTTCCAGAGTGCTTATATTAATTTATAGCTTCAAGAAATATATACTATACAACAAAGATAAACATTTTTATATAAACAATATTGCATTATCAGTAATAACACACATTAATCTATGGGTGGATACGTAAGTAGATAGGTTAAAAGTCAGGCAAGTCTAGGCAAAAATGAATACACCTGTTCTGGTTACCTAATGCCGCTCTGACAAGAAAATACCACAAATGGGATGGCTGAACAAACAGGAGTTCATTCTCTTACAGTTTGGAGGCTCTAAGTCTGAGTTCAGAGTGCCAGGCTCCAGGGGCTATGTGAAAGCCCCTCAACCTTGGGCTTTAGCTCTGCCTCTTGTTCTTTGCCCACTGAAGCTAAAGGCATTTCTTCACTCAGGCAGCTACTGGCTGCTGAGGCTAACAAGCCCAAGGCTAACAAATAAAATAGCACAATCCTGATGTTACCAAACCACATGGCAGGCCATTAATTCAAGTCCCTTGAGAGTCCCAAGGTTGGCAGAGCATGGCAGACTGCTGAACAACAACTCAGCTATAGGCAGGGTTCAAGAGAGCCATAAGTTAGAAACCATTCCCAAAGCTGCTTATATATGGGAGGCAGACTGCATCCCTAAAGCAGTTACTCAGCTGCTTGTGGTAGGTCCCACCATGGAGCTGATTGCCAGTCTCATCATGGGAAATAACTACCACCAGTTGCCCAGCCACTCAACCAGGCCCAGCCAAGTTGACATACAACTTTAACTACCACAATATCCATGATCATTTATAAGATTGTCAGATGACATTTCCACATATGTATTTGTATGTGCTGTAAGAATGTCCATATATATAATAGAACTAACAAGGGGCAAAGCTATGATAACTTCCTAGCTGCAGCCCAGCACCCTGTGGGAGCCAGTAGTTGCACTGTGGGCTTGGGACCATGTTTGCAGGGAACATCAGACTCAATTAGTATAACACTACACAAAACCATTGTCTTACATCCTACTTTGGTGAGTAGTGACTGGGGTCTTAAAAGCTTGCAGGTGACCACCTAAGATTCAGCAATTGGTGTCTCCTCATCTGGAGCATAGAAGAATGAAGAAAACCAAAGAAGGATTGAAACAATTATTAGTCCATGGGACTAGAGGTCTATATGACCCTGATACCAGAACCAGATGGTGCCTGGCTACCACTGTCAAACACTCAGAAAGGGATCAGTGTAGGAGATCCTGGATAAAGTGGGAGAAAAATGTGGAACAAAACTCAAAATCATAAAAAAGACAAGGCTTACTTGTCTAATAGAACCTGGTGAAACCCCTAAGCCGATGGTCCCTAGGCACCCTTCTGGCATAGAATTAAACTCATCCCATGGCTTCCAGCCAAACAATAGACAGGCACATAAGGTGAACATTTACACCAGGTAAGTACACTCCTTCGCACAAGTAACCACAGGAGATCAGAAGGGTAGTGTTGCACTGGGAGATAGTTCAGAGGACAGGAATGTATAGGAAAGAAGGACACAGGGAAAAGATAACCATAGGAAGGAAGTGAAAAGAAGGCTTTTAAATTATGGGGATTGCAATCAATGCCATGAAACAAAATGTATATGAACTACTATATGGAAAATGAATTGACTCTGTATACTTTTCCCTAAATCACAATTAAAAATTTTTAAAGAAAGAAATGTATATGATATCCCAATAATACACATCATCTTCAATGCTTACTGTTTTTTAGACTTTTTATTTTTGTTAGTGGAAAGATTATAAAATGGTATCACTGTTTGATCTTGATTTACATCCTTAGTCACTATGAAAATTGATTATATTTTTATGTGTTAACTGAACATGTTTTTCCTGCTAATATTACTTTTCTTTGCTCATTTTTCTACCAAATTTGCCTTTTACTGATTAACAAACATTCTTCATGTGTTCCTGGAACTGATAACTAAAAAGTGTGCAATTAAATTTGAAGAATTTATGTAATTTTTAATCTTCTTTAAGTTGTCTCTAAAATAACTTAAGGGAGCTCTGGTAGCATAGTGCCTAAGGCACTAGACTGCTAACCAGAAGGCTGGCAGTTCAAACTTACCAGCCACTCCTCAGAAAGAAGATGGAGCAATCTACTTCCATAGTGATACTGCCTTGGTAACCCAAAGAGGGGTCACTATGAGTCGGGTCCGACTCGACGGCACATGATAACAACAACAACAACAAAAGAACTTAATGTTCATAAAGTAACACATTTGCCTTTTATTTTAAAATCAGTGTCTTATTATCAATCCAATAGAAAAACATAACATATTTCTTTAAATTTTCTAGTAAAAGTTTTTTTTTTTAAAGTTTGCAGAGATATACTTTACAGATAATAAAATGTACCTACTTTAAGTGTACGTGTAGCATTGGGAAAGTCAACTGCGAAGGAACTGTTTCAAGTGCTGAGGAGCAAGGATATCTCATTGAGGACTAAGGTGCACCTGACACAAGCCATGATATTTCCAATCGCCTGGTATGCATGTGAGAGCTGGACAATGAATAAGGAAGACCGAA
>NW_006921667.1:2698467-2707241 GCF_000298275.1 Orycteropus afer afer | reverse complement strand
CAAGTATAGCAGGGATTGTGGGGCTGGCGCGGGATCGGGCAGTGTTTTGTTCTGCTGTGCATGGGGTCGCTATGAGTCGGAAATGACTCGACGCCACTTAACAACAACAACAACAACTTTAAGTGTACAATTTGATGGGTAATGATAAATGTGTTTATCATGGTGACCAGTCATAAAACCCTATTCTATTGATAAAACATTTCTATGACCCCTGAAACATTCTCTAATTATCAATTTAATACCACCATTGTATGCAAATGCCGATTGAATTTTTGTCACTATAGATTATTTTTATCTACTCTGAAACTAACACCATTCATCTGTCAATTTGTTGTACTGTGGTGGCTTGGGTGTTTCTGTGAGGGTGGAGGCTATGCCACCAGTATTTCAAATACTTGCAGGGTCATTCATGGTGGACAGGTTTCAGAAGAGCTTCCAAACTAAGACAGACTCAGACGATGGAAGGAGCCATCCACTTCTCAAAGAATTGGCCAGTTAAAACTTTCTGAATAGCAGTGAAGCACTGTCTAATATATTAATGGAAAACTTTATCAGTAGCCCTGAAATTTTGTCCAATGTAGGACTGGAAGATGAACTTCTCAGTTCAGAGGGCACTCACAATACAACTGAGGAAGAGCTGCCTCCTCAAAGTAGAGATAACCTTAATGAAGTAGATGGAGTAAAGCTTTTGGGACCTCCATTTGTTGATGTAGCACAACTCAAAATGGGAAGAAACAGCTGCAAACATCCATTAAAATCAGAAAATGGAATGTATGAAGTATATATCTAGGAAAATTGAAAGCTGTGAAAAGTGAAATGGAACACATAAAGATCGATATCTTAGGCATTAGTGAGCGGAAATGGACTGGTTTGGCCATTTTGAATCAGACAGTCATATGTTCTGCTATGCTGAGAATAACAAATTGAAGAAGAATGGTGTGGCATATCTCATAACAGAGAATGTTTCAAGATCTATCTGGAAGTACAATGCTGTCAGTGATGGTATACTATCCATACATCTACAAAGAAGACTAATAATAGCTCCTTTATTATGATATATACTACTATTATTCAGGGAGCTCTGGTAGTGTAGTACCTAAGGCACTTGACTGCTAACCAGAAGGCTGGTGGTTCAAACCCACCAGCCACTCCTCAGAAGGAAGATGGGGCAATCTACTTCTGTAGTGTTACTGCCTCAGCAATCAAAGGAGGGGTCGCTATGAGTTGGGTCTGACTCGATGGCAGATAGCAACAACAACAACAACTATTATTCAAATTTGCACAACAACCACAAAATCCAAAGACAAAGAAATTGAAGAATTTTATCAACTTTTGCTGTCTCAAATTGACCAAACATGAAATCAAGATATATTGATTATCACAGGTGATGGGAATGCAAAAGTTGGAAACAAAGAAGAATCACTGGTATTTGAAAAAAAGGACTTAGTTATAGAAATGATGCCAGAGATTCTGTGATATAATTTTGCAAAACCAACAACTTATTCATTACAAATACATTTTTCAACAACATAAAATGTGACTATACGCATGGACTTTAGATCTGTAGAAAGAGGTGATGGAGAAGCTTAATATCTTCAGCCAAAAGAAGGCCAGGAGCTGACTGTTGTACAGACCATCAACTGCTCATATGCAAATTCAAGTTGAAGGTGAAGGCAATTGAAATAATTCCACGAGAGCCAAAATATGACCTTGATTATATCCGTCCTGAATTTACAGACCATCTGAACAGTTGACGCATTGAATATCAATGACAGAGAACCACATGAATTGTAGGATGACATCAAGAACATCATCCATGAAGAAAGCAAAAGGTCATTAAACAAAGACAGGAAAGGAAGAAAAGGCCACAATGGATGTCAGAAGAGACTCTGAAACTTGCTCTTGAATGGAGAGTAGGTAAAGCAAATGGAAGAAATGACAGTATGAAAGAGCTGAACAGAAGATTTCAAAGAGCAGCTCGAGTAGACAAAGCCAATTATTAGAGTGAAATGTGCAAAGACCTGGAGTTAGAAAACCAAAAGGGAAGAACAAGCTCATCATTTCTCAAGCTGAAAGAACTGAATAAAAAATTTCAAACCTCAAGTTGCAATATTGAAAGATTCAATAGGCAAAATATTGAATGATGTAGGAAATATCAAAAAAAGATAGAAGGAACACACAGAGACGCTATACCAAAAGGAACTGGTCAATGTTCATCCATTTCAGGAGGTGGCACATGATCAAGAACCAATAGTATTAAAGGAAGAACTCAAAGCTGTACTGAAGGAATTGCTGAAGAGCAAGTCTCCAGGAATTGATGGGATACCTGTTGAGATGTTTCAACAAATGGAAGCTATGCTGGAGGTACTTACTCATGTATGCCAAGAAATTTGGAAGACAGCTACTTGGTCAACTGACTGGAAGAGATTTATGTTTGTACTCATTCCAAAGAAAGGTGATCCCACAGAATACTGGAAATTATCGAACAATGCCATTAATATCAATGCAAGTAAAATCTTACTGAAGATAATTCAAAAACAGTTGCAGCAGTATATTGACAGGGAACTTCCAGGAATGCAAGCTGGACTTACAACAGGACATGAAACAAGGGATATCATTGTTGATGATCTTGGCTGGAAGCAAAGAATACCAGAAAGATGTTTAGTTGTGTTTTATTGACTATGCACAAACATCTGTCTCTGTGGATTATAACAAATTATGGATAAAATTGGAAGGATAGATATTCCAGAGCAGTTAATTTTTCTCATGAGGAATCTCTACATTGACCAGGAGGCTGTCATTTGAACAGAACAAGGAGATACTGCATGGTTTAAAATTAGGAAGGGAGTTTGTCAGTATTGTGTTCTTTCCCCATATTTATTCAATCTGTATGATGAGCATTAATCCAAGAAGCTGGACATATATGAACAGGATTGGAGGAAGACTCCTTAACAACCTGTGATATGCTTGCTGAAAGTGAAGATGATTTGAAGTATTTCCTAATGAAGATTAATGAAGATTAAAGACTACAGTCTGCAGTATGGATTACACATCAATATAAAGAAGACAAAAGTCCTCACAACTGGGCCAATAAACAGCATCATGATAAATGGAAAGAAGATTGAAGTAGTCAAAGATTTCATATTACTTGATTCCACAATCAACACTTATGGAAATAGCAGACAAGAGATCAGATGACATATTGAACTGGGTAAATTTGCTGCAAGTGACCTCCTTAAAGTGCTGAAAAGCAAAAGTCTCTTTGAAGACTAAGGTGTATATCCCCCAAGCCATGGTGTTTTCAATTGTCTCATATGCATGTGAAAGGTGGTCAATGAGTAAGGAAGACCAAGGAAGAGGTGATGGTTTTGAAATGTGGTGTTGTCCAAAAATGTTGAAAGTACCACAGATTGCCAGGAGAACTAAAATATCTGTCCTGGAAGAAGTGGAGCCAGAATATTCCTTGGACACAAGAATGGCCAGGCTTCTTCGCACCTGCTTTGGTCATGTTGTCAGAAAGGGCCATTTCCTGGAGAAGGATATCATGCTTGGTAAAGTAGAGGGTCAGCAAACAAGGGGAAGGCCTTCAAGAGATGATTGATACAGTTGCTGCAATGATGGGTTCAGCCATAGCCAGTATTGTGAGAGTGGCACAAGTCTGGGCAGTGTTTCATTCTGTTGTATATAGGGTCACTATGAGTTGGAGATGACTTGGTGGTACCTAGCCACAACAACAACTTTCTGAAACTTATAAATGATGTGTACCATGTGTACTCTTTTGTATGTACTTTTTTTCTTTACTAAAACCAATATTTCAGTTGTTCTGTCATGTTGTTTTATGTAAGAGTAATTGTTAGTTTTTAGTAATAAGTTGTATTCCTTTATGTGAATATTCACATTTACCGGATATTTGCAGCTGTCCCAAGTTTGGGTTATCATGAATAAAACTACTATGAAAATTCATGTACAGGTCTGAATGTTTACATAGACTTGGACTTGTATTTTCATTTATTTTGAGTGAAAAATATGCTATCCTTGGCAGGAAGGTTGAGCAATCTACTTCCATAGTGATACCACCTCAGAAATCCAAACAGGGGTCACTATGAGTCAGGTATGACTCAATGGCACATAACAAAAATAACAAAATGATACAAACATATAAGTGATACAGACATATAAGTGTCTGTTTTTATAAGAAACTGACAGACTGTTTTTCAAAATGGATATACCATTTTGAATTCCCACCAGAAATGTATGAGAATTTCAGTTACTTCACATCTTCACCAACATTTGGTATTAACAATGTTATTTTAAAATTATTTTCATTCTAGTATGTATATAACAGTATTTCTTTTTGTTTTCAAATCATTCTCCTTTAATGACTAATAGTGTTGGGCATTATTTTATGTGCTTATTGGAAATTTATGTGCTTATTGGAAATTCCGGGAGCTCTGGTAGCATAGTGGCTAAGACACTTGCCTGCTAACCAGACGGGTGGCGGTTCAAACCCACCAGCCACTCCTTGGAAGGAAGGTTGGGCAATCCTACTTCCGTAGTGATACTGCCTCGGAAACCCAAGGAGGGGTCGCTATGAGTCAGGGCTGACTCGACGGCACATAACAACAACAACAACAACATTGGAAATTCCCAGTATGCTATTTTGTGAACTGTCTATCCAAATATTTCACCAATTATAAAAGAAAAAAAAGTTTTGTTCTTCTCTTACTGTGTTTTATGGCTTCTTTAATATTCTGGATACCAATCACCCATTGAAATATTGTGAGTATTTTCTCCCAGCTCCTACCTTGAATTTTCTTATCTTTAAAGATAATTTTTAGAGCAGAAATGCTTACTAATCAATGAATATAGTGTACTAGTTTTTCTTTCATGGTTAGTGTTTGTTTGTGTCCTATCAAAATATCTCTGCCTTTGTGACCAAGTCACAAAGATTTTCCCATATGTCTTCTTCTAGAAATTTTATTGCTTTCATTTTTCAGTCTATCATCCATTTTGAATTATTGTTTTGTGTATAATGTGAGGTAGTCATCAAAATTATTATTAATACATTTATTTATGTTTTGTGAATGATATATAAATTGCTGAACGGAAGATTTCAAAGAGCAGCTTGAGAAACAAAGTCAATTACTATAATGAAATGTTTGAAGACCTAGAGTTAGAAAACCTAAAGGGAAGAACACACTCAGCATTTCTCAAGCTGAAAGAACTGAAGAAACTGAAGAACTGAAGAAAAAAAATTCCAGCCTCAAGTTGCATTACTGAAAGATTTTATGGACAAAATAGCGAACGATGCAGGAAACATCAAAAGAAGATGGAAAGAGCACACAGAATCACTGTATTAAATAGAAGTGGTCAACATTCAATTATTTCAAAAGGTGGCATATGATCAAGAATCAGTGGTATTGAAGGAAGAAGTCCATGCTGCAGTAAAGGAATTATTCAAAAACAATTCTCCAGGGATTGATGGAGTGCCCCTTGAGATGTTTCAACAAATGGATGCTGTAGCAGAAGCACTTGCTCGTCTATGTCAAGAAATTTGGGAGACAGCTACCTGGCCAACTGACTGGAAGAAATCCATATTTGTACCCATTCCAAAGGAAGGTGATCCCACAGAACATGGAAATTATTGAACAATATCATTAATATCACATGCAAGTAAAATTTTGCTGAAGAAAATCCAAAAATGATTGCAGCAGTACATTGACAGTGAGCTTCCAGAAATGCAAGCTGGATTCAGAAGAGGACATGGAATGAGGGATATCATTGCTGGTGCCAGATGGATCTTGGCTAAGAGCAACAGAAAGATGTTTACATGTGTTTTATGGACTATGCAAAAGCATTTGAGTGTGTGGATCCTGAAAACTCTGGATAACATTGAGATGAATGGGAATTTCAGAACACATAATTATACTAATCAGGAATCTGTACATGCCATTTGAATAGGACAAAGGGATACTGCATGGTTTAAAATCAGGAAGGGTATGTGTCAGAGTTGTATCATTTCACCATACTTATTCAATCTGTACGCTTAGCAAATAATCTGAGAAAATGCGCTGCATGAAGAAGAACATGGCATTAGGATCGAAAGAAGGCTCATTAACAGCTTGTGATATACAGATGACACAACTTTGCTTGCAGAAAGTGAGGATGACTTGAAGCACTTACTGATGAAGATTAAAGACTACAGCCTGCAGTATGGATTACACCTCAACATAAAGAAAATGAAAATCCTCACAACTGGACCAGTAAGCATCACGATAAATGGAGAGAAGATTGAATTTGTCAATGACTTCATATTACTTGGTTCCACAATCAACACTCATGGAAGCAGCAGTCAAGAAATCAGAGGACGTATTGCACTTGACAAATCTGCTGCAAAGGACCTCCTTAAACTGTTGAAGACAAAATGTCTCTTTGAAGACTGTTATTTTTGTTAGGTGTTGTCATGTCGTCTCTGACCCATAGCGACCCTATGAACAATAGAATGAAACACTGCCCAGTCTTGTGCCAGCCTCTTGCTATACTTGAGTTGGAGTGCCTTCTGACCTGATGGGCTCATCTTCCTGCACTATATTGGACAATGTTTCAGGGCTATTCATAAAGTTTTCCAGTAATATATCAGACAGTGTTTCACTGCTATTCATGAGGTTTTTCACTGGCCAAATCTTTGAGAAGTGGATGCCCTCTTCCTTTTTCTGAGCCTGTCTTAGCCTGGAAGCTCCACTGAAACCTGTCCACTATGTGTAACCTTGCTGGCATCTTGCAACACCAGTAGCATAGCCTCCAGCCTCACAGCAACACCTAAGGCACTGTAGGATGACAAACTGACAGACAAGTTCATCTCCCTTAGTTGTTCTTAACCCCTCTGCACCCACCTACCTTGGGCAATGACCTTAAAATAGAGCTGCCCCCAAGGTAAGCAGTCCCCCAGCCACCCGGCCCCCTACCTTGAGTCTGGGCTTTGAAGACTGAGGTGGGCATAACCTAAGCCATGTTGTTTTCAGTTACCCCACATGCATGTGAAAACTGGAAAATGAATAAAGAAGATCAAAGAATACCTTTGAATGGCTTTGAATTGAAGTGCTGGTGAAGAATACAGAAAATACCATGGACTGCCAGAAGAAGGAACAAATCTGTCGTGTGAGAAGTGCAGCCAGAATGCTCCTTGGAAGTGAGAATGACCAGACTTCATTTCACCTACTTTGGTCATGTTGTCAGAAGGGACCATTTCCTAGAGAAGGATATCATGCTTGGTAAAGTGGAGGGCCAGCAAAAAAGGAGGTGACCCTCAGCAAGATGGGATTGACACCATGGCTGCAATGATGGGCTCAAGTATAGCAAGGATTGTGAGAATGATGCAGGACCCAGCAGTGTTTCATTTTGTTGTACATAGGGATGCAGTGAGTCAGAGCTGACTTGAGGGCACCTAACAACAACAACATATCCAATAACCTTGTTAAATTATTTATTAGTTTTACTAGTTCCCACCCCCCACTCCTGAACTTCTTTGACTTTTCTACACGCATGACAAAAAGGAAGCTTTATTTCTTTATTTTCCTGCCTTTTTGCACTAAGACATTCAATGCAGTGTTGAAAAGAATTGGTGTGATTTGGAATCCTTTCCTTGCTCTTAATACTAATGTGACTGTGTTCAGATTTTCACCTTTAAATATAATGTGTACTGAAGGTTTTATGAGTATGTCCTTTATCAGGTTGCTACTTGCTGGGATTTTATCATAAATGAATGCAGGGATCCAGGTGAGGAGAGGGAACCCCGGCACACCCAAAGCAGCAGGGCGGGAGAGCAGGAGAAAAGAGAGGAAAAGGCCCAGGGACCAGGACAGATGAAGAGTCAGCCGCAGGGATCCAGGTGAAGGGAGGGAACCCAGGCCCCACCCCAAAGTGGCAGGGAGAGAGAAGAGGAGAGAGGAGAGGAATAGGTCCAGGGACCAGGACAGAGTGAGGAGTCAGCCACAGGGATCCAGGTAAGGGTGGTAGGAGAGGTTTCCAACAGGGAGACAAGTTTGTCTGTCAGTTTGTCCTACCATGGTGACATGTTGATGTTAGTCTTGAGGATGAGCCACTGGTGTTTCAAACCCAGCAGGGTGCACATAGTGCACAGGTATGAGTCCAGCTTACAGGCTGAGACAGACTAAGAAGAAGGAAAAGGCCACCTACTTCTCAAGGAAATGGCCAGGGAAAACCTTATGAATAGCAAAGAAATACTGTCTGATACATTACCGTGCAACTTTATGAATAGTCCGGATAGGTTAGAAGGCTCTCAAAATAGGACTGGGAAAGACCTCCAAAATCAGAGTAAACCCAGCTTTACTCATATGGGTAAGGTAAAGCTTTTGAGACCTCCATTTGCTGACGTGATACCACTCAAATGAAGAGAAATAGCTGCACACATCCATTGATCATCAGAACATGGAATGTGCAAAGTATGAATCTAGAAAAATTAGAAGTTGTCAAAAATGAAATAGAATGCATAAAGATTGATATCCTAGGTATTGGTGAGCTGAAATGGATGAGTTTTGGCCATTTTCAATCAGACAACCATATGATCTACTATGCCAGGAATGACAGTTTGAAGAGGAATGACGTGACATTCATCATCACAAAGGATGTTTCAAGATCGGTACAATGCTGTCAGTGATAGGATAATATCCATACACCTACAAGGAAGACCCGTTAATATGACTATTTTTCAAATTTATGCCCCAACCACCAAAGCCAAAGATGAGGAAATTGAA
>NW_006921667.1:2680108-2697783 GCF_000298275.1 Orycteropus afer afer | reverse complement strand
GAGCTGAACAGAAGATTTCAAAGAGCAGCTTGAGCAGACAAATCCAATTACAATAATGAAATGTGCAAAGACCTAGAGTTAGAAAACCAAAAGGGAAGAACACGCTCAGCATTTCTCAAGCTGAAAGAGTTGAAGAAAAAATGTAAGCCTCGAGTTGCAATATTGAGAAATTCTATGGGCAAAATATTGAATGATGCAGGAATACACAGAGTCACTGTACCACAGAGAACTGGTTGATCTTCATCCATTTCAGGAGGTGGCATATGATCTAGAACCAATGGTATTGAAAGAGGAAGTTGAAGCTGCAATGAAGGAATTGGTGAAGAACAAGGCTCCAAGAATTGATGGAATACCCATTGAGATATTTCAACAAATGGATGCCCCATTGGAGGCACTCACTCAGTTATACCAAGAGTTTTGGAAGACAGCTGCCTTGCCAACTGACTGGAAGAGATCCATATTTGTACTCATTCTAAAGAAAGGTAATCCCATAGAATGTGGAAATTATCAAACAATATCATTAATATTGCACACAAGTAAGATCTTACTGAAGATAATTAAAAAACGGTTGCAGCAGTATGTTGACAGAGAACTTCCAGAGGTGCAAGATGGATTCAGAAGAGGACGTGGAACAAGGGATATCATAGCTGTTGTCAGAGGGATCTTGGCTCAAGGCAAAGAATACCAGAAAGATGTATACTTGTGTTTTATTTACTATGCAAAGGCATTTGATTGTGTGGATCATAACAAATATGGATAGCATTGAGAAGAAAGGGAATTCCCAAACACTTGATTGTACTCATGAGGAACCTGTACATTGACCAGGAGGCTATCATTCAAATGGAACAAGGAGACACTACATGGTTTAAAATCAAGAAGGGAGTGCATCAGGGTTATATCCTTTCCCCATACTTATTCAATCTGTATGCTGAGCAAATAATCCAAGAAGCTGGACTATATGGGAAAAAAAAAAGTGGCATCAGGATAGGAGGAAGAATCATTAAGAATCTGAGATATGCAGATGATACAACTTTGCTTGCTGAAAGTGAGGATGACTTGAGGAACTTACTGATGAAGAATGAAGAATACAGTCTGCATTATGGATTACGTCTCAATATAAAGCAAACAAAAATCCTCGCAACTGGACCAATAAGCAGCATCATGATAAATGGAGAAAAGATTGAGGTTGTCAAAGAATTCACGTTGCTTGGTTCTACAATCGATGCCAATGGAAGCAGCAGTCAAGACATTAGACGATGTGTAGCACTGGGCAGGTCAACCATGAAAGAACTCTTTCAAGTGCTGAAGAGTAAGGATGTCTCCTTGAGGACTAAGGTGTGCCTGACACAAGCCATGATATTTTCAATCGCCTCATATGCATGTGAGAGCTGGACAATAAGTAAGGAAGACTGAAGAAGAGTTGATGCTTTTGAGTTGTGGTGCTGGTGACTAAAAATGCTAGAAGTATAATGGACTGCTAAAAGGACTAACAGATCTGTCCTTGGAAGAAGTGCAGCCCAGATGCTCCTTGGAAGTGAGGATGGCCAGACTTTGTCTCACTACTTTGGTTATGTTGTCAGAAGGGACCATTCCCTGGAGAAAGATCTCATGCTTGGGAAGGTGGAGGGTCGACGAAAGAGGTGAAGGCCTTCAATGAGATGGATTGACATGGTGGCTGTGACGATTGGCTCAAGTATAGCAATGATCATGGAGCTGGTGCGGGATAGGCGGCGTTTCATTCTGCTGTGCATGGGGTCGTTATGAGTCGGAAACGACTCGAGGGCACCTAACAACAACAAATGCAATCAATTTTCACATTCTACATCTATTGTGATTCTTGTTGAATTGTTTCTTTATTCTGTTAATGTGGTGAATTGTTAAGGATTGATTTGTGGATGGTAAGACAACTGGCACTTGTAGGGTAAATTCCCAAATGGTCATAATGGTGTATCCTTTTTATATATTAAACGCACTGCTGTGGAGTTGAATCCGACTGATAGCAAACCCTCCTTGGGTTTCCTAGGTGGTATCTCTATGGAAGTAGATTGCCCAACGTTCCTTCTGAGCAGTGCTGGTGGGTTTGAACCGCCAGCTGTCTGGTTAGCAGTCAAATGCCTTAGGCACTAGGCCACCAGCCACTCCTCAGAAGGAAGGTTGGGCAATCTACTACTGTAGTGATACCGCCTCAGAAATCCAAGGAGAGGTCACTATGAGTCAGATCTGACTGGACAGCAGTTGGTTTGGTTTGGTTAGATTTAATTTACTACAATCAGGGGTAGTCATTTATTATTTTCTTTCTTGGGAATTCTTTGGTTTTAGAATTAGGATAATACCATCTGTCTAAAATGATCTGTGAAGTACCCTGTATTTTTTTCTGAAATTGTGTGAAATTAGTATTGTTTTTCCTCAAATGGATGTTAAAAATAACCAGGGAAACCATCTAGACCTGTTTTCTTTGTGGGAAGCTTCTAATTACTAATTCAGTTTCTTTGATAGTTATAGGTGTATTCAGAATACCTATTCCTTCTAGTATCACTTTTACTCTTTTGAAACTCAAAATTATATTTTCCATTCACTTAAGTTTTTAAAGTCCTTGACACCCTGATATTTATAATTCCTTAATTATCATTTTAATGTCTATAGAATCTGTAATGTCTATAGATTAATGTCTGTAGAATATCATTTATTCCTTACATTGGTACTTTATGCTTTGTCCTATTTTTACTCCTTAATCAGTCTAAATAGAATTATATCAGTTTTATTGATGTTTTAAAGAAGCAATTTTCAGTTTCATTGACTTTCCCTATTTTTTTTTTAAATCTGTTTTCTATTTTATTATTTTTGTTTCTCTAATTAGTTTGTCTAGTTCTACCTAGTATTTAAAAATTTGTTTATCTTTTTAGCCTTTTTTTTTTTTTAATTGTGCTTTGGGTGCAAATTTACAGGGCAGAATTTGTTTTACTTTTGACAGTTTCTGTACTTTTGGTTTCACTTACTGATTACTATCCCTAACCCTAACCCACACTCTTTCCCTCCCTTCCCTGTGACCACCCCCCTCCCTGTATCCTTCTTAACTATGCACTCCTTTTTGTTCAGCTTTCCCTCCATGTGAATGCTGTCCCTCTGGTGCCCCATGGCTGATTGCTCCAAGGGGGCTATCTATGTAAAGTAGGTGGGTGCATCTCCTTGGGTTGGGAGTTTTGCATGTAAATCTTTCTGCTGTTGGGCTGAGAGCCAGTTCTTGGGAGTTAGTCCTATCCCAGGCACGAAGTGTATCCCAGGGCCATAGTCTCGAGGGAGGAGGGGATGTCCCACCAGATTCCATCCTATCAGTAATTCTTGTCGTTATTGTATTTTTGAATTTTGTTCCATGTTTTTCCTTCCACTCTGTCCAGGATCTCCAGTTTTGATCCCTTCCTGAGTGGTTGGCATTGGTAGCCGGGCATCATCCTGTTCTTCTGGTCTTGAGCTCCATAATATCCTTGGACTAATTTTTTTCCAAATGCCCTTGATTTTCTCCACTCTTTTCCACTTTAGATGGGAGGAGACCATTTGCCAGCTTCATCTTAGATGGCTGCTTGAAAGCTTTTAAGACCCCAGTCACTACTCACCAAAGTAGGTTGTGGAACAAGATTTTTATGTATTATGTTGTGCCAGTTGAGCCTGGTGCCCCACAATACCATGATCCTGAGTTGGCAGGCCTAGTGGTTTTCTGTCTCAAGGTGTTTGGCTGTCTCTGAGGGATTACTCCAACTCCGTCTTCTTTTCCTTCTGTAATGATTGTGGTTATTTTGTATCATTAGTATCTATGTAAGATTATCTTCAGCTAAATCTATCATTAGCCTAGGGTACATTGCTATTTGCTGACCCCCATCTGATCTTCTCAGTTGTCTATGCATTTATCTATAGCTTGGTGTTTGGTATTAGTGGTAATGCAGTATTGTGCATATGCTAGTATTAGCCTCTGTTGTCTATATCTTATGTGCACATTTTAGTGTCCTCCCTTTCCCCAATGTTATCGTGCTAGTCACAGACTCTTTCCACACCATCCCGCCCCTTACCCTTACCTTTTTAGTGTCTTGATTGATTACTTGGGTAATTTTATACTGTCCCTTTTTTAAAAAAATAAAAGTATTTAAAGCTATAAATTTTCCACAAAGTACTGCTTTAGCTGATATGTTGTGTTTCCATTATCTTTTAGTTCAATTGTTTTAAAATTTTAATTGTAAATATTTTACTTATTAGTTATTTACAAATATTTTGTTCAGAGTTTTAAAAAATATTCTTATTAATTTAAGATTTAAATGTATTGTGTTGTGATTTAATTTCTGATTAAATTCTTATTTAATATTCTTTCTATAAGTTTAGTCCTTTCCAATTTATTCACACTTTTTGAAGGAAATATAATGGTTTATTTATGTAAATATGACCTTTGTACTGTGATATGAAGGATATCATTGCTATTGTTAGATATACACCAAAAATAACCCACTACCATTGAGTTGATTCTAACTCATAATGACCCTACTTTATCTAATAATTCTGAGTTATTTATTCCATAAATGTCAGTTAGGTTAATTTTGTACATAGAATTATTGTCTTTTTTATATAAATTACTGAGAAAAGAATGTTGGAAATTTCTGTCACTTTTTGCTTCATGTGTTTTAATGTTCTTTTATTAGGCTCGTATATCAATTATTATAACTTCTTGGTGATTATCATTTTTATTATGATGGAAACTTCTAATTCGTTCTTTGACATGTACTTAGCCAAATAGTAATAAAGCCACTATACCCTTTTTGTGTCTAGGATAACATGGTATATATCATTGATTGAATTGTGTCCTCCCCAAACCCAATTTGGCTGGGCCATGATTCTCAAGGGTTTGGAAGTAGTATAATGATGTAATTTGGCAGTTATGTAATGATATAATAGGTGCTCTGATGGTATAGTGGTTAAAGAATTTGACTGCTAACCAAAAGGTCAGCAATTCGAACCCACCAGCCACTCAAGGGGAGAAAGAGGAGGCAGTCTGCTCCCGTAAAGATTTACAGCATTGGAAACACTAGGGGAAGTTCCACTCTGTCCTGTAGGGTTGCTATGAATCAGAATGGACTCAATGGCAGTTTTTGTTTGTTTATTTGTTTGTAAAGACATAATTATCCCTCATGATGTGATCTGATGTGGTCAGCCAACCAATTGTAAGGATGACATGCAACATCCTTACTCCTGATCCCTCTAAGTGGAGTTTCTCTGAGGTATGGCCTGCATAAATGCTTGTTTCACAAGAGATAAAAGGAGAGAGAATCCAGGAGAGAAGAAGGGGCCTCAGTACTACCAAGAAAGAAGAAACAGGAGTGAAGAGCATCCTTTGGATCCAGGGTCCCAGCACTGAGAATTTCCTAGACTCAAGGTAGATTGATACCAAGACATACAGAGATTTCCAAGGGATGCCAGATCTACAGATGTTGAAAGTAGACAAGGACTTTCCCCAAGAGCCTGCAGGGAGGAAAAGCCTTCCCCTAAATTTGGCTCCCACCACTCATCTGTCAGTTTGTCATACTGTGGTGGCTTACATTAAGGCTGGAGGCTATGCCACAGGTATTTCAAATACCAGTAGGACTACCCATGGTGGACAGATTTTAGCAGAGCTTCCAGGCTAAGACAGACTCAGTAGAAGGAAGGGGCCATCCACTTCTTAAAGCATTGGCCAGTGGAATCCTTATGAATAGCAGCGAAACACTGTCTGATATATTATTGGAAAACTTTATGAATGACCCTGAAACATAATCTGATATAATGCAGGAAGATGAGCCTTTCAGGACAGAAGGCACTCAAAATATGACTGGGGAAGAGCTGCCTCCTCAAAGTAGAGTCAAAATTAATGACATGGATGGAGAAAAGCTGTTGGGATCTCCGTTTGCTGATTGGGCATACTCAAAATGGGAAGAAACAGCTGCAAACATCCATTAATAATTGGAACATGGAATGTACTAAGTATGAATTGAGAAAAATTGATAGTTGTAAAAAATGAAATATAACCCATAAAGATTGTTTATTAGTGGGCTAAAACTCACTGGTATTGGCCATTTCAGACAGCCGTATCATCTACTATGCCAAGAATGATAAATGAAGAGGAATAGCATGGCATTCATCCTCACACAGACAAAAAAAAAAATGTTTCAAGATCTATCCTGCAGTTTAGTGCTATCAGTGATAGGATAACATCCACATGCCTATAAGGAAGACCAGATAATACTACTATTATTCAAATTTACTCACTAATCATCAAAGAAAAAGATGAGGAATTTGAAGACTTTTACCAACTTCTGTAGTGTGAAATTTACCAAATATGTGGTTAAGATATATTGATTATGACTGGTTAATGGAATGAAAAAGTTGGAAACAAAGAAAAATCATGGGTAGTTGGAAAATATGGCCTTAGTGATAGAAATGATGCCAGAGATTGCATGATAGAATGTTGCAAGACCTAAAGCTTATTCATTGCAAATACCGTTTTTCAACAACATAAACAGTGGCTGTACAAGTGGACTTCACCAGATAGAGTACACAGGAATCAGATTGACTACATCTGTGGAAAGATGTAATGGAGAAGGTAAATATCTTCAACCAAAACAAGGCCAGGAGCTGACTGAACAGACCATCAACTGCTCATATGCAAATTCAAGTTGAAGTTGAAGACAATTGAAATAAGTCTATAAGAGCCAAAATATGATCTTGATCATATCCCACCTGAATTTAGAGATCACCTGAAGAATAGATTTGATGAGCTGAATGCCAGTGCTTGAAAACCAGACCAATTGTGGGATGACATCAAGAACATCATACATGAAGAAAGCAAAAGGTCATTAAAAAGACAAGAAAAGAAGAAAAGACTCAAATGGATGTCAGAAGAGACTCTGACACTTGCTCTTGAATGGAGAATAGCTAAACCTAATAGAAGAAATGATGAGATAAAAGAGCTGAAAAGATTTCAAAGAGCAGCTTGAGAAGACAAAGTCAATTATTAGAGTGAAATATGTGAAGAACTAGAGTTAGAAAACCAAAAGAGGAGAAAACATTCAGCATCTCTCATGCTGAAAGAACTGAAGAAAAAAGTCAAGCCTTGAGTTGCAATATTGAAAGATTCTATGGGCAAAATATTGAATGCAGGAAACATCAAAAGAAGATGGAAGGAATACACAGTCACTGTGCCAAAAAGAATAGGTTGAAGTCAAGCTATTTCAGGAAGTGGCATATGATCAAGAACAGATGATATTAAAGGAAAAGTTGAATCTGCATTGAAGAAATTGACAAATAATAAGGCTCTAGGAATTGATGGAATGACTACCCATTGAGATATTTCAACAAATGGATGCTGTGCTGGAGGCACTTACTCATCTATGCAAAGAAATTTGGAAGACAGCTACCTGGCCAACTTACTGGAAGAAATCCATATTTGTACCTGTCCAAAAAAGGTGATCCCACAGAATGTGGATATTATTGAACAATATCATTAATATCACACACAAGTAAAATCTTACTAAGGATAATTCCAAAATGGTTACAGCAGTGTATTGACTGACAGAGAACTTCCAGAAATGCAAGCTGGATTCAGAAGAGGAAGTGGAAAGAAGGATATCATTACTGATGCCAGATGGATCTTGGCTGAAAGCAAAGAATACCAGAAAGACATTTACTTGTATTTTATTGACTATGCAAGAGCATTCATCTATGTGGATAACAAAATATGGATAACATTGAAAAGAATGGGAATTCCAGAACACTTCATTGTGCTCATGAAGAACCTTGACATAGACCAGAAGGCTGTCATTTGAATGTAACAAGGGAATACTGCATGGTTTAAAACCAGGAAGGGAATGCATCAGGGTTGTATCCTTTCTCTATACTTATTTAATCTGTATCTGAGTAAATAATCCAAGAAGATGGACTATATGAAGAAGAGCACAGCATTAGGATTGAAAGAAGACTCATTAACAACCTACAATATGCAAATGACAAAACATTGATTGCTGAAAGTGAAGATGACTTGAAGTACTGACTGATGAAGATTAAAGACTACAGTCTGCAGTGTGGAGTACTCGTCAACATAAAAATAATGAGAATCCTCAAAAGTGGACTAATAAGCAGCATCAAGATAAATGGAGAAAAGATTCAAGTTGTTTAAGATTTCATATTACTTGGGTCTACAATCAACACCCATGGAAGCAGCAGTCAAGAAATCACAGGATATATTGCACTGGGTAAATCTGCTGGAAAAGACCTCTTTAAAGTTTTGAAGAGCAAAAGTGTCACTTTGATGACTAATGTGTTCCTAACCCAATCCATGGTATCACAATTGCCTCATATGCATGTAAAAGCTGGACAATGAATAAAGAAGACCAAAGAAGAATTGATGCTTTTGTTTTGTGGTGTTGGCAAAGAATACTGAAAGTACCATGGCCTGCTAGAGGAACTAGAAGAAGTGTATCCAGAATGCTCCTTGGAAGCCTTTGTCTCACCCACTTTGGTCACCTTGTCAGAAGGGAACATTCCCTGGAGAAGTAAATCATGGTTGGTAAAGCAGAGGAGGGTCAGCAAAAAAGAGGAAGGCCTTTGAGAAGGCGGATTGACACCCTGGCTACAACAATGGGCTCAGATATAGGAAGGATTTTGAGGCTGGAACAGGACCAACCAGTGTTTTGCTCTGTTGTACCTAGGGTTGCTATGAGTAGGAGCCAACTGAAGGACACCTAACAAAAGCAACAGAGTTGGCTCATTGAATTCATACTTCTAGCCTCCTAAAAGGAGCTCTGGTAGCATAGTGCCTAAGGCACTTGACTGCTAGCCAGAAGGCTGAAGGTTCAAACCCACCAGCCACTCCTCGGAAGGAAGGTTGGACAATCTACTTCCATAGTGATATGGCCTCAGAAACCCAAGGAGGGGTTTTTTGTATATATTGTGATTGTTAATATATTATTTTTTTCCTATCATTTAATGTTTTGATTTTAATTACCTAGCTATATCTGCCATTTTTATCTTCTTCTCTCTCTCTCTCTTTTTTTTTTTTTTTTTTTTAAAAACATTAAATTATATATTGTGATTGTTAATATATTATTTTTTTCCTATCATTTAATGTTTTGATTTTAATTACCTAGCTATATCTGCCATTTTTATCTTCTTCTCTCTCTCTCTCTTTTTTTTTTTTTGTCTTTTAAAAACATTAAATTTAACATTATTATTATTATTATTTTAATCTTTGCAGTGTTTCCTCCCCTCCCCTCTCACCCCTGGTAACCAACAAAGAAAGTTTCCTTCCATATATAAACCTTTCCTTGACTTTTTACAATAATAAACTAATACAATATTTTTCCTTCTGTGATTGACTTACTTCACTCAGCATAATGTCCTCCAAGTTCATCCACATTATGTGGTGTTTTGCAGATTCAAATTTAGCATTATTTTTATATCCATTAATTTTCTCTTTTATCCATATTATCTTGCTAATATAACAACAACAAGTTTCATTTTGGATTAGTAATTTATCTTAAAGTATATATTGTCTGATATTTCTTTTCTTTTTTGCTTTTCATTAGTATTACTTAGGAGATCTGCACTTGACTGCTAACCAGAAGGCTGGGGGTTCAAACCCACCAGCCACTCCTTGGAAGGAAGGTTGGGCAATCTACCTCCATAGTGATACCTCCTTGGCAACCCAAGGAAGGGTCGCTATGAGTTGGGTCCTACTCGGCACATAAAAACAACAATATAGTATTACTTGACATATATTCTTCCATCTTTTTACATTTTACCTCTCAATTTCCTTAATAACAAATATCTGATATTTCCCCATCATTGTCTTTATTTTTTATTAATTACTTACTGTAAAAATATAGCAAATAAAACATATGCCATTTCAACATTTTTCATGTGTACAAGTCAACCATCACTGTCTTTAAACTGCAACTAATATTTATTGATTTTTAAGGTATTAAAATTTTTCCTGTAATTTAAAGTTTTGATTTCAATTACCCAAATTTTTCTGCCATTTTCATCTTATTTTTTGCCTTTTTTAAACAACACATTTAGCTTTATATTTATATCCATTAATTTTCTCTATTATCCATATCATCTTGCTATTATTTAGAATTTTCATTTTGGATTATTACAGATATATTTTGACTTTTCCTTTTAGGGATTACTCTTAGCTTTTTAAAGACAAAAGCAAACTTTATGTATGGTATTTTATCACTCTTGCTTCATGTTTCTCCTGCAGCATCTGTTAGATTTGTTTCTTTTCTTATTTGAGTACTTTCTCACAAAGTCTTTTTAAAATGAGCTTTTGTGTGGCAAGACAAGTGAAGTTTTATATGTCTGAAAATATTTTTATGATGTTCAAAAGGCAATTTGGCTGGATATAAAATTCAAGTTTAATGTTCCTTCACTTAAAACATATTACACCATTGTCTTCTTGAACCCAGTGTTGATTTTGGGAAATCTGATGTCTGATGTTCTCATAGGGTGTTTACTCTCTCTACTTCTGAAATGTTGAAGTATTTTTCTTTGTCTTGCATATTCTTAAGTTTCACTGTAATATAATCTCTTACTTTTTTTTTTTTTTTTTTTATTGTCCTTACCATTTGTCCTGAGATGTTTCCAGTTGAAAGCCATTCATCATATTTTAAGTCTTGGGAATTTTCTCTGCAGAGTTTCTTCATTCTTTCCTGCTTCTCCATGTCTCAAGCCATAACCCACAGAGCACTGGCTGTCTGTTTCCTCCTTTGCTCTCTCCTCTGCTTTTCCATGCTGCTCAGAGTGCTCCAGGGATGCTTCTATTATTCTCCTATACATTGCATTCCTGTCTTCTCAAACTAGGATAGTCAGTGTGTGTAGAGTAAAGAACTAGTTTTACCCTAAGTGAGATTATCTTTGTCCTTGGCTCTGGAGAAATAACTCTTGGAGTAATTGAGATGCCTTGGTCTTGGACATCTAGGTTACACTTGAAGATTTGTGCTTGTGAGTGGAAGCTGGCCAAACCAAAAAAAGATTTGCCTAAGAGGTTGTTACCAAGTAGCTTCAGAGGCATGATTTAGTCTATCATGCAGGACTGTTCAACAAAAACTCAGAACAGTAAGGGTCAGGGGGTTTCCTGATTGATGAGAACTGCTGCTCTCAGAAGGGTAGCACATTCTTTGGGACATGGAAACTCCATATTGGGAACCCTCCTGTATCTCACCCTTGAACTCTCTTTATTTTTATCCTTTTTGGTTACAATAAATCTGTTTTTGTAAGTATGATCTACTCTCTATGAATCCTGTGAGTTATTCAAGTGATTCACAGAGCCTAAAAGAGAGCAGCAGGAGCCAACACATCAGAAAGTAAGAAAGTATGGACTCCTGATCTTGAAGCTAGTATCTTAAAGAGGTAGTAGGAACCCGGATCCAAAAGCATGTCAGAAGATTGGAGTGTCATGTGGATCCCAAAACTTGTGGTTAGCATCATATTGGGCAGTATGAAGGATGGCAACATTTTAACTTCTGAACTCTGACCTAGCTCCAGGTGTCTAGGATCAGAGAGAGAATGGCATGGGGGTAGCTAGTGAAGAGGCTAGAGAGCTTAGGCAGTGTAGTGAGTAAGACATTTGGCTGCTAACCAGAAGGTTGGCAGTTCAAACCCACCAACTGCTCCATGGAAGGAAGATGAGGTAATGTACTTCCATGAAGATTTACAGCCTTGTAATACCCAATGTGAATCAGAATAGATTTGATGGCAGTGGGTTTTGTTTTGTTTTTATTTAGTGAAGTGGATGGAGAAGAGGGAATGTGAGGACTGGATCAGTCTTCACATTTGGGGATTGGATTCATGTGGATCCTTACTGCTCAGTGTTGTTTCCTAATATTCTACCTCCTTTTGAGAAAAAAAAAAGATGAGCAGACTATAAATTTCTATCGGCATATCAGAAATTAAAAAAAAAGAAGGTTGATATAAACAGCTTAATTAAAGCATCAATTATTTCAGTGCTCAGCGTTTTTGCTTCTCTATCATGGTTTGCCCATGTTTATTTCTTACTTCTGATATCTCTTTTAGGAGGCTGGATCATATAGTAATGCTATGTTAAAGAATTTCACCTTTATATTAATTTATGAACCTTTTATTTCTTAAAATGCCCTTCTAAACTTAATTGCACTTTTGTATTATTACACAAGCTGAAGATATTTTCTTATTTTTCTCTTTTTAATATAAAACAGGAAAAGTCTGAAATGAAGCTAATTTTTAGTTAACATCATTATTTTTTCCTGTGGAAAATATTTTGTAGCATGTTTACTTTGTTCAGTTGATGTCTCTGTGTGTGTGTGCCCAACTTTTACAAGAATAGGTCTATATTTATTTGAGATAATTTTATTTAGAGTGTAGTGCATTTCAAATAGATTCCTTTAAAGTTCAGAAAAGAATAGCTTTAATTGTGCCTTTTGGTTGTGTTAGAGTTTTTGTTTTTGCTGGTATGTGTTAGTATCTACTCAGAATCTCCTGTAATTCTGGCCTTCATCTCCATTCTTTATTCTCTAAGCATCTTTCACCTTAGGCCTTATAATTGCATTTCTGTCCATTCTCTTCGCATTATTAAGGACAGCAACTTCCCATGATCAATTCAGTCTTCTTTTGGTCAATTCTAACGTAGACTTTAATGCTGGAGTTGGAAATTTGGTTTTATTTGTAATCCTTCCTTAACTCACCAACTCCCTTTTAATCTCAGCTTGTTATTTTTATTTCTTTCTGGGACTTACAATCTTAGCTTGTTTTCTTCTTTTACCTCTCTGTAATGGCTTTGTCAATAACATGTCCCCTGAATTATTCCGAAGATGTGTTTACTGCCTTGTACATTGCTCTATGTACAGTCAGTTTCTCTGGCACTTTAAGTAAATCATTCAGCAAGAAACTACAACTACTGCTGTAACATATTAAAATTGCTCCTAAATTTCTTCCAGCCAACAGTGCTTTGCTAGAGGGAACTACATTTCCCAGGATTCAACATGCTATTCCTTGTTTCATTTCTCATTCCTTTTTATCCTATTGTTGTTGTTTTTATTGTTAATAGCCATCAAGTTGCTCTGAGTTATGACAACCCAATGTGCAACCAAACAAAATGTTGCCTTTTCCTGCATCATCCTCATGATTGTCTGCATGCTGGAGTCCATTGTGGCATTACAATCTAGCAGTTTCCTCTTCCAGCACTATATGGAAGATATTCTACTGTGATCCACAGGATTACTATTGGCTAATTTTTGAAGTAGATCTTCAGTCCTTTCTTCTAGTTTCTCTTAGTCTGGAAGTTCTGCTAAAACAATTCCATCAAGGGTGGCTCTGCTGATGTGTGAAATACTGGTGGCATAGCTTCCAGTATCATCACAACATGCAATTGACCACTGTAAGATGATGGTCTTATCTTATAATTTTCCATTTTTCCTGATTAGATTTAGAGTAGATTCTGAAAATATCTTAGGGAACACTAGTTTTGCAAAATGTATATAGATGTCAAGTGAAAAATAAGTGTTGTGTATTCAAATACATTGCAGAAATATTGAATTAAACAAAACTGCAACAGGATTCTTTACTGAATAATTTCTCAGAAATTTTAATGGAATGGTAATTCTTTGAGACACAGCTAGACAAAACTCCTGTGTATCTTGTTGTACTGGTGTTCTGCAGAAAACCTTTTGGGGACTTTTGTTATCATACCTTTGGGGATATGTAGAAAATAGTCAGGCTGCCCCAGGGGTAGGAAACATATAGTGGAGGAATTGCTATGCACTTTTCAATTTGGCATAGATCCTGGACCTCCAATTTTGGGAGCAAGCAAGGAAGGGGTAGGTGTGCTCATTTCAGAAAGGCAAAGTTGTACTGTATTCAGAAAAAAAAGCTTATGGAATACAATTATTATATTTCACAATCCATATCCATCAACCTTATATTCAGTGGAAATTCCTGTGATTCTTTACAATAGGAAAGTATGTCAGTATTGTTATTTTTCTTTCTTTCTTTTTTATCAGCTGTGTGTCTTCATAAATATTTTAATTAAAATTTGGGGGAGAATATGTCATCTGACATTTTAAGCCAGAAACCTATGTAAATAATGGACATGGCTGAAAAATAACCCACATGGAATTTCTTATCTCCTTGGGAGCAGGGATAGCAATAACTTGGAGGTGTGCCAGCATCGACTTCTCCATGAGTATCTGACCTTTAGGGCAGAATTGTGTTTTCTGATTATTGAAACAGATTAACACAGGGTCTTATCTTGGGCTTGACTGCCTTGTACAGCTCATGGCACTGTAGGTCCCAGCAGCATGTTTTGGTTGTACCCCACACTCTCACTTAGAAATAGAACATTGAACTAACCTATCAAAGATAGGATGAGAGAAATAATACTCTTAGTAGATTACCTCAGAGCTCTTCAATCTGCTCATCCTTTGCACATTAATGTTTATAATCACGTTTATTTGAACATCTAGTGGTATCCTGTGAGAACTGCTTTCTTCCTCTGAGACCCATTTCACCAACTATTTTTTGGTGTGATGTGATTGGCTAACATTGAGGAACATGGTTGAAACCCATTTATGAGGCTCATGATTGACTCTTATTGTGAGCATGATCTTGAAATCATTCACTGCCTGACCCTGACATGTGTTCTCTGTAAGCACTGATGCTCTGAGTTTCTGTCTCAGGGATGGAAATAGCTATGCTTGTTTTTGCCCTATGATATTATAAGTCATGTAAATGATTAGGTTACTGATCACATTAATTGGCTAAAACATTGGGTAACAGCGCTGAGACTTAAATAGTTATGGCAGGCTGAATAGAGGCTAACAAAATAACCTCAGTAGAGGAAAATCCACAGCCTTCATTTCCGCAAAACAATCAGTTGAAAACACCTACCCTAACAGAATAAATCAGTATTTCCAGAAGTGCTTTCTGAGCAAAAGTGCTTCAAGGAAACAATTCCTGAAGGAAGTAACCAGGGGAAACATAAATATGGAGAACGCTGTATGTTTAATCTATCATATGATAATTCACAACATACATTAGCACATTAGCATATTAAAAGTTTGTAGCAAAGAAATCTGTGTAATATTTGTGTATCCATTTTTCTTCCAAAGTTCATTTACCATAGGACTTCATCATTCTGTTGTTTTACCTCATGGGACGTAAGAGTGTTTAAGATGTGCTCTATAGAATGGTCTTTAGAAAATGCCAAGGGAAATTAGTCCAAGACAAGTGAGTCTTTCTTCACAGAGTTGACTGCTTCTTGCTGTAATATGCTTTTTTTTCCCCCCCCTTTCATATACTCTTCATTATCTGCCTGTAACTTTGTTTAATTTATAATATTAGTAGTAGTTACAATTTACAGAGTGTCTAGTATATGTTCCATATATTGTACAGTTAAGTGGTAGTTCAGTGATAGGATTCTTGCCTTCCATGCAGGAAACTTGGGCTTGATTCCTTGTCAATGTACCTCATGTACAGCTACCCTCTATCTGCCAGTGGAGGCTTTCATGTTGCTATTATGCTGAACAGGTTCCAGTGGAGCTTCCAGGCTAAGATGGATAAGGAAAAAAGGCCAAACTAGATCACTTTTGAAAATCAGTCAATGCAGACCCTATGGATCACAGTGGTCCAATCTCAGTTGATTATGGGAATGATTCCAGACTAGGCAGCATTTTCTTCCATTGTGCATGTGGTCATATGAGTCTGATTTCATGGGAGTTAACAATAACAACAACAGTATACATTATACCTTGGGTAAAAGTCATAACAAGAATGCTGAAATGTGGGACACAGAGAAACCTCCTGGCACTGAGGAGGTTGGAGAATGGCATGTGACTATGGAAGGCCCACTAGCAGGGCTTAATTTCTTCACTCACATCTTCCAGGCCTGTATTAGTATAAGATAAGATTAATGAGATCTAGAATTTGTCTCCAAGGGTTTAAAATCTACCATGGTGGCAGACAAGTAAAAACTCAAATGCCGCAGCATAGAATAAGAGACACCAGGAGGGAAAATGATTTTTTGAGGTTCAGGTAAATGACCTCCTGAGGAAAGCATGTTAAAGCAATGAATGGATGAAAATGGTGGGTGCTATCAGACTATGTTTTCCTAGTACAGGAAACAGTGTGTGCTAGTCCCTGAGACTTCAGCCCAATAATCTACATGAGGAACTGCCAGGAATTTCTTCTGGTTGAGGCAGTGGATTTAGTGTGGCCACATCATAGGACAGTTTGGGAGATAAATATGCCTGAAGAGGATACCAAGCCCATCTAGATGCTGTACCACAGATTAGAGACATGCTTGCTCCCTAGTGCAGGAAACATTAAACTTAAATCAAACATCTGGCACTTACTGGATGTTTGACCTTGAGGAAACGACTTAGAGACTTACTAAAAGTCTTATTATTCACTTGTAAAATGGGCATAAAAATGAAGCCTACGTCTTCAGAATTTTTGCAAAGATTAAGTAAGATAATGTGGGTTTGCCCTGTGCCCAGCACATCATCATCACAGTTCCACATAGGTTACCTTTTATGTAGTCAGCTACGCATTATGGACAATCCTATTGAGGAGTGTGGACTTTGTCCAAAGGCAATGAGGAACCACTGAAAGATAGCAAAGGTGGTGATGGTATGGTTGGGTTTCTTAGGAATATTATTCTATGTGGCAAGTGGATTAGAGGGAAGAGAGGCTAGAGGCAGTATCAGTGAGGAGACTTTTGCAATAGTTTTGGAGAGAATGTTAAAGGTGTGGATTGAGGCTATGAGTGGGAGGCAGGGAAAGAGTTAGAGAAAGATGGAACTTGAAAGCTACTTGGGAGGACTGTTGTTGTTGTGTGCCGTCAAGTCAAACCTGACTCATAGCGACCCCTCCTTGGGTTTCCGAGGCAGTATCACTACGGAAGTAGGATTGCCCAACCTTGGGAGGACTAGATTACCATAAATAATGGGTGCTTTGCCTTCTAAAATGTAACTGTCCCCAGAATTGGTCCTAGAAAAGTAGGTTTTATAAAGGAGTGGGAGTTGTGCCCTATTTTCTAGAAAGCAAAGATTATAGAAAGGCAGATTTTAACTAAGTGAAATTTCTAATAGACCTTTCAGAAGGCCACATAGGCTGCCTTTCATAGCTAAGGAAGGGGTTCCTGTAGTCAGTGGGATATGTGTCTAGCTGACTGCTGAAAGTCCTTCAGATTTTAGAAATCTGAAATTTTGTAGAAATCTGAGCCTCTTCCAGATTCTAAGAAAGTCTGTGGTTCTAAAAACATTGTCATAGTAGGTCTAGGGGAATTCCAGTAAGATGGTGGAATAGCCGGACAAACAACACAGACCCTCTTCAACAAACAAAAGGGGAACCAATTAACACAGGCACAGAAGACAATCCTTAGACCCTGAACTTTGAAACGAAAGATAGAATAGTGGACAAAACTCCAAATAGTAGAAGAAACTGCATGAAAACACCAAAAAAAGAGATATATGGAGCTGTGGTCTGTCAGTGATCCTGATGGCATGGACAGCTTGGATATTTCTAGGTGGTATTGTTGTTGTTGTTGTTATGTGCCGTCGAGTCGGCCCCGACTCATAGCGACCCCTCCTTGGGTTTCCGAGGCAGTATCACTACAGAAGTAGGATTGC
>NW_006921667.1:2657009-2679158 GCF_000298275.1 Orycteropus afer afer | reverse complement strand
CTGAGTGGGAGACAGCAACCATGCCCATATGACAAAACCACACCCACTCCTGCAGCTCCAGTTACTGAGTGAAAGCCACCACTTCCTTCTCCACCAAGTGGCCTGTGATAAACCACCACCAAGAAGAGCCTGACTGACCCTAAACTGTTCTTCACAAACAGTTAACAGAGATCTGTGCAGCCACTCTCATTCCCTACCACAACCACCAGGAGATAGGTGATGAGTGCATAAGTGCTGTCAATTAGTGAATAGAGAGGCATAGTAGCCTGCTTACTCAGATACATCCAAACAAAACAAAGAAAATGAAAATCTTAGACAAATCATTCCAACATACAAACAATAATTAAGTATAAATACAACAACATCACAATGTCTTGGAGACAACAGACCATCACAGTCCAAAGAAAGAAGGAGGAAAAAGTTGTAGAAACAAGGGAGTAGGATACAGACCCAGAATACATCCTTGAGGAAGAAGCAGCATTGGAACTCCCTGATAAGGAATTCAAAAGAACTGTACTTCAGTATCTTCAAAGGTTTGAGAGACAGATCAAGGAAAACACTGACAAAATTAAGGAAAACACAGACAAAACTCTAGAACGATTTCAGAAGAAAAACCAAGAACAAAATGACAAAATAAATGAAAAATTAGAAATGATACAAAATCTGCAGATAGAAATCCAGAAGATTAATATTAAATTTTCAGAAATAGATAACATGTTGAAAGGGCAAAGGAATAGAATCAAATCAATGGAAGACAAAATTAATGAGATTGAAGACAAATACCTGAATACTTTTTTGGAAATGTATCAATCAGAAAGAAAGATCAAAACAAAAGGAAGAAAGCCTAAGTTTCATATGGGATACCATCAAAAGGAGTAACCTATGTGTAATCTGAGTTCCAGAACAGGAAGCAACAAATAAAACCACAGAAAAAAATGTCAAAGATTTGTTGGAAAATAATTTTCCTGGTGTAATGAATGATGAGAATATATGCATTCAAGAAGTCTAACAAACCCCAAACAGGATAGACCTCAAAAGAAAATTACCAAGACATATCACCATCAAATTAATCAAAACCAAAGACAAAAAAAGATCCTGAAAGCAGCAGGGGAAAAATGAAAAGTTATCTACAAAGAGCAACCAATAAAACTAAGCTCTGATTTTTCAGCAGAACCCATGAAGGCTAGAAGACAATGGGATGATGGTATATATAAAATCTTGAAAGAGAAAAGTTTCCAACCAACAAGTATGTACTGAGCAAAATTGTCCCTCAAATGTTATGGTGATATTAGGAGATTTCCAGATAAGCAGAAGTTAAGGGAATTTTTTAAAACCATACTAACTTTACAAGAGATGCTAAAGGGAGTCCTTTGAACAGAGAACCAATAATAGCAAACAACAACTGACGATTAACACACAAGATGACATAACCCAGAAACCAACCCAGCTATGAAAGTATCCAAAGTAAAATAAGCTTACAAGATTGTAAACAGGAATCAGAGACATTAATTGGCCAATGAAGACAACTACAAAAAAAAAAAAAAAAAAAAAATCACTGCCACAGAGTCTGGTCCAACTCATAGCAACCCCTCCTTGGGTTTCCAAGGCATTATCACTATGGAAGTAAATTGCCCAACCTTCCTTCCAAAGAGCAGCTGGTGGGTTTTAACTACCAGCCTTCTGGTTAGCAGTCAAATGCCTTAGACACTACACCACCAGAGCTCCTACAAACCAAATAGAGAGAAAAAAATAGTGTAGTAGTTACAGAACTTCTAAATGGTGAGAAAATCAAGAGAGTCAAGATAGAATGGACTGTTCTGAAGTGAGAGAGAAAATTATAAATCACAGGTAACTTTAAAGAAAAATTATAAACCTTCACATCACAATAAAAACATTGTCATACAGATGAGTTCAGATTTAAAGACCACATCAGATGACTCACATGAAGCACAGCATTTCTTTTAATGTCATCTGGAGGGATCTCTGTATATGAATCCAGGCTGGGCAGCCTTGCATCCTCTGTATGCAAAGTATATTAATACATGAGTTAGGCCGTGTAGGTGCTTGATGACTCTGGTTTATATCTGAGGGTATGTGTGACATTTCTGTGTACCCAGAGCTCAGCCTGTGTTGGAAGTCATAACTGGGCATTGGCTATCCTATGTGCATGTCCCTGAAGGTGCTGATAGCCATCTTCTTTGTTACAGTGTCCAAATATTGGGTACATTTGCCATGAAAGATGATTTTGTTTGAAGATGGTTAAATGAATGGGCCATATTGGTAGTCCTGGCAGTCCCAGAAGCTGTGGAGAGTTTTCTGAGGCAGAGGTCCCAAAGATGTGAGCAACTTGGTCCAGGTGGTAACTCACTGAATGTGCTCCTCCTCATAGAATTCTGTGGTGTTATTGCCATTACTCCATGGGGGCACTAAAAGGGAAAGACTTCACCTGCAAGGAAAAGGAGACAGCTTTTCTTAGAAGATGTGAGGTGGCCCTGCCACTGAACCTGCTTCTTGCCTTTGGTGCTTAGACAGAGCTGCAGCTTCAATTTAATTCAACTAGGGTCCCAAGACCTCCAGGAATTCTCTGTTCAGATTGTGAGTTGGGTTTCACAGCAACAAACCCTGAAGCCTACCAGAGAACATGCTATTTCAGCAGGAAAGAGGATTCTGGTTCAAAGTCTCTGGTGACTTATTATGCAGTATAGCCACGAGAAGGAATCATTTAAGCAATATTGAAAGGCACCTGGCCAGGGCTCCTTCCACTGGTGGAAATATCAATGCAAGAGTTGTTTGAGGCTCTGCATTCTGGGACATCATCTAGGGATGGAGATCGTACTGCCTGCCCTCAGAGCTGATGTTGTTATGTGCCGTCGAGTCGGACCCGACTCATAGCGAGAGCTGATAGTAACAACTTATTTCAGCTGCTGCTACCATTGACACTTCTCATGTCAAAATGACCTCTAGGTGTCACTGCAATTGATGGATGGTTGCCTGGTAGGGAAAACTGTATCCCCTGTGGAAGTAGGGCACAGGGAAAGGTGTACTGGAGGGTTTGGCTACAAGTGGGTAGAGAACTTTAGTTGCGCCCTAGCTCTTGAATGGTGTGCAATGGGTGGTTCAAATTTTTAACATATTTGACTGCTAATCAAAAGGTTGGAGGTTCCAATCCACCCAGAGGTATCTTGGAAGAAAGCCCTGGTAATCTACTTTTGAAACATCAGCCATTGAAAATCCTTTGGAGCACAATTCTGTTGTTGTTGCTGTTATGTGCTGTGGAGTTGGACCCGATTCATAGAGCACAATTCTAGTCTGACACAAATGGGGTCTCCATGAGTCAAAATTTATTCAACAGCAGTTCGTTTTGGTCAGCTCATGAACACACTTCCAGCTGTGGTGAGGCTCAGGCCCCCTGAGTGGCCCAGCTCCCTTATCTACTTTCCACCCCTCCCCCTCTAGTGCTACCTATCCCTCTCTGGTATTCCCCTCATAAACCCTGGCTTCCTTTCCTTCCTGAGGTTGGTCATTTTCTTTTCATCTCCTTTTGTGCTTTATAATACTTTCTTTGAACTCTGTTATCTCAGATTTCTTTTTCTTTTGGGAGACCATGATATCTGTAATTTTTTTGAGACTGTGTAGAATATTTGTCTGAACTTTTATTACTTTTTTTTTTTCTCCTTACAGAGAATTCCTTGTGATGTATTTTACATTTCCTTTATCTGCTTTTACTGATGTCCCATTCTCTCTATGTCTGCTCTAACTGCCCCCAGTTTTTGGGGAGATTCTATTCTTTAATTTACTGTTGGTCTTTCTCCAGTTACTCTACCCCCATCTTTGAAGACAGTTTTCTCCCTGTTCAGTGTGGGGAGGGACTGAGGACTGGGGTAGGGGTGAGAGAGTAGGGCAGCCTTTAACCTCTGTTTGAGTTGGTAGTGCTCTCTCACAAGTGTATAATTCACTTTGTCCTGGGTGAGTATCACTCCATAATCCTCAGGTTCAAAATCTGATATGAATTTTGGAAATCCTGTTGAGTTTCCCACTCTATGTCCATGGTGGTTTCTATGTCCTGGCCCCCTGCACTCTTATTCATTCTGGGTTACCTAGAATGCTGGCCTCCATCCCCTCCAGGTGCGAATGCTGGCCTGGCCACTGAAGGGACTTTCCTGGTCCTTCAGTGGGCTCCCTGATGAGGGCCCCAGGGCACACTCTTTTTGGGGACATTTGTATCCTGATCAATGTCCTAGCTGCCAAGGTGGGTATCAGTGCCTGCCTTACCACATCAGACTTCTCTACTTGGCAGTTGTGCCTCAATCACTGTGGCTAGGAGTATGAGGGAAAATGTTCCTGGGTGGTGTGAACAGTTTGCATTCAACTGTTAACCTAAGATCCACCTGCACCCATCCAGCAACACTGAAGAAAAAAAGTTCTTCACTAAGAAAAAGGAAATTGTATGGAACAGGTCTGCTATGCAACACATGAGGTCACACATAATGAATATGAATCTACTCCATGGCAATGTTTCCCCCTCCCCCCCCCCCATCTTTGGGAACAGAGCTCTGGTGGTGTAGTGCCTAAGCCATTTGACTACTAACAAGAAGGTTGGTGGTTCAAACCTACCAGTCACTCCTTGGAAGGAAGGTTGGGCAATCTACTTCCATAATCATACTGCCTCGGAAACCCAAGGAGGGGTTGCTATGAGTCGGATCCGACACGATGGCAGTGCGTTTGCAACACATGAGGTCACACATAATGAGTATGAATCTACTCAACGGCAGTGTTTTGTTTTTTTTTTCCCCCCTGTCTTTGGGGTAGAGTGGAGCTACATGAGGAGAGGGCTCCTGTGTCCTTAGGAAAAGATTGTGATGTGCTATATCATGGACAGTGTCACTGACAAGAGAGAGGATGTGCTGGATGAGGGGGCTCTTGTGGCAATCTGACCCATTATTAGGGTTTGTTCTGGACCACTGGTAGTGGGAAGTGGTATTGGAGAGGATTTGAGCCTCAAGGACAAGAAACAACAGGACTAGATGACCCCACACTGTGGCAATATGCTCAGCTGTTATAGTGTGGTGTCCATTAGTACCTACCTATCTGTTCTGCCCTTGGGTCCCGGCCCTGAGCTTGAGTCTATTCCCTGATTCAGTGTGGCTCTGTTCCCATGCACCCTGTCAGGAACTGTGATTGCTCCTGATATCACCAAGGACAGGGTTAGGTCCAAACTCAGTGATCCCATCGTTTCCTGATGGGGCTTGAATACCCATACCTGGACCAGCTGCTGCCTCCACCTCTGCTAACCAGGCCATTTCCTGACAGGCTTTCTTGATGTCCAGTTCTGAGTTGTCCCTATGATCTGTTTGTCCTGCATTTCTTTACATACTTAGACCTTGTTGGTTTCTTGCTGGTTTTCCCTTTTCAGGGCCTGAAACAGCCTTGGTGTTGTGCCAGGTCTCATGAGGACAAGTGTCTGGTGACAAACTGGCAAGGTCTGGCCGGTTGCATATCATACCATTTAATCATACTTCTGTTCAGTCTGTGTTTATTGAATCCCTGCTGGTAACTATCAGTTACAGGGGTCAGTGAAAGAGAAAAGGTGGGGAGAGAGGAGGCACAGCCCTACCATACAACATTAGCATCTGGTGCAGGCCCTTAAACCACTTGACAAGCAGTTTCAATGATGCTCTGAGTGCTGAGCTTGGGGACTGCTGAAAGAGAACCAAGAAAACACAGTGCCCGCACCTCGGCATCAGTAAAGCTTCCAGACAAAGTTCTGAGAAGAACAGGCAGGGTAATGGCAAGGGAGCATATCCTGTGCAGGTAGAACAGGAGGTACACATATCAGGGGCTTTAGAAAAGGGTGCTGCCATCCCATACCTCAGTGTGCTCAAAGTGAGAGTGGCTTGGGCCAAATCAATCAGATTCTGTATCTACACCGCTGATTTTGCACTATTTCCCAAGGACAATGGGAAGGAGTTGGAGGTTTCTAAGCATACCAGAAGATTTGCACCTTATGGGATCCCACTGCCACAGTGTATGGGGTTTTAGATTGGCTGAGGCTGAAGCCTGAGGCATCACTGCATCTACTGCTCTGTGCTTAGGCCACCCTGGATATGAGGGCAAAATTACGTCAGTGCTTCAGGGACTGTACAACCCCAAGGGCAACCCCAAAACAATCCCTGCCTCCTATTTTTTTTTCAATCCATGTCATTCTGAAACCTGAGAGTGCTTGGTACTTTAGTTGTGGCAAAGGAAACTTGTCAAGCCTGGATAAAATGCATAATATGAAGTTCTCCATGTAATTGGAAGTGATGTTTGGTAGTAGTAACTGCTATGATGACCCAATCACCATCCATCTGTCAGTCTTTTGTCCTTTGGTGGTTTGAGTGTGTCTTGCACGTTACTGTTATGCTGAAACCTAAGTCATTGTTGTTTCAAATACCAGGAGGTTCACCCATTCACCTACAGTGGACAAGTTTCATCAGAAATTCTAGACAAAGCTGACTAGGAAGAAAGACCTAGCAGTCTATTTCCAAAAAATTAGCTAATTAAAACCCTATGGATCATAACAGAATAGTGCTGGAAGATGAGCCCCCCCCCCCCATATTGGAAAGCAGTAATAGGAGCTCTGATAGTGTAGTGCCTAAGGCACTTGACTGCTAACCAGAAGGCTGGTGGCTCAAACACACCAGCCACTCCTTGGAAGGAAGATGGGGCAATCTGCTTTTGTAGTGACACTTCCTCAGTAACCCAAGGATGGTTGCTATGAGTCGGGTCCAACTCGACAGCACGTAACAACAACAATGAACTCAAGCATGCCAGTGATCATGAAAATGATGTAGGACTGGGCACATTTCAGTCTGTTGATAGGGTTGCCAAGAGTTGGAGCTGACCTAATGACAACTAATGAAAGCAATAGTGACCCAGACACTATACCAGGAGCTTTGTGAAAGCAATTATTCACCTTTAGACACCATTTTGTCCACACGCCTATTTTCTGTAGGTTTAATGTGAAACCTGGGGAGAGATCTGATTTTCACTGCTCTCTTGGATCCTAGCATTAACTGGCTTATACTGGTGACAGTCTCCTCTTGGATGCTCATGACAGAATCTTTCTAGCTGCCCTTTATGCAGGTCTCAGCCTGCACACAAGTGGCCAGACTCCATGGGGAGTCAGCTCTGTCAGGTCTCCATCCCAGAGCCAGCTGTTCGATCCTGCTTACATAGCCAGAATCCTAATATTCAAAAAATAGATCATAAATAGACATTCAATGACCTAAATCCAAACAGAGTGGGGCACCCCAGGGTAGACAGAACATGTTTATTTATTTATACCTTGCCTCATTCCCAGAAAGGATTAACAACAGCTAACAGAAATGCTTAATGTACAACTGGATTTTATTTCCCTAATTGAGAAATGGACGAAATCAGGGCAAAAAGAAATTGAGGTCAGGGATGCAAGAAGAAGCTGATGGAAAGAGTGGTACAGAGCAAACATGTGACCAACACTCCATGCCCTGCACTCAGCCCAGGCTCGTTTCTGGGCCATTCTGAAACATCAAAGCACCCTGGTTGGCATGGCATTTTGTCCAGTGACTGGTCTGGTTTCTGGACATGATCAGTTACTAGAAGTTAGCTCCAGAGATTAAAGATGTAATGATACATCCCACCCAGCAAAGGCAGCTTTTCCCAGATACTCAGACCTGAAAATGTGTTCAGGTTATGACTTATGTTCACTGGAGGGTAAATGTACTTGGTAAGTCAGCAAGGTCTCACTAACCCTCCTCTGGGCCAGCCACATGCTGAGTGCTGCAGACAGACACTACAGACAGAGATCTTTCCCATTCTACAGGGCAGGTAGATACAAGCAAAAAGGTATGTAAGCATAATAATTGTGTTGTCATTGTTATGTGCCGTCGAGTCGGACCTGACTCATAGCGACCTCTCCTTGGGTTTCCAAGGCAGTATCACTACGGAAGTAGATTGCTCCATCTTCCTTCTGAGGAGTGTGGCTTATACTAATTAAAGACCCTGAAAGACACTAAGAAGGAAACAAAGAGGAGTCTGATGGAGAAGGGGGACTGCTGGTGGCAGGAATGTGCTACATAAAGTGGTCACAGAGGTCTTTTTGAGGAATTAATCTACAAAACACAGGAACCAAAAAGGAGAATGCCACCTAAAGAGCCAGAAGCAGAGTTCAGGCAGAGGAAAAAGAAAGGGCAAAGGCATAAGAGGTGCTGCCTTGGTGAACACAAGGATCAATGAGAGGCCCTTGCAGCTGTGATCTTGTTTGGGTGCCAGTATCCCAGTGCCTCTGCCTGAGAGAATGACTCTATGGTTGATCTAGAGAACAGGCTGGTCCCCTCAGAGGCAAGTGCAGCCTAGGAGGGACCAAGGACTCTGCCTCTTAAGGTCAGGCCTGGACACAGGCTTAGGGCAGCTGCATTTCAGCAGGAACCTTCCTCTTCTACACTCTAAAGAAGGTGGAGGAGTTGGAACTAGAGCCTATATATCCCAGGAAGGAGAATTTGGGCATAGGGATTGGGACAGAGTCCCACAGGCAGGAAACTAGGCATCATGAGGGACCCTCAAACTCCAGGGACCAGATGATTCCTCAAGAAGTATCTCTGGCCAGTAGTTTCTAACACACAGGGCTTCTGGAGGATTGACTGGTAAGTAACTGCATGCTGGATGCTTGTTAGCTATTGCCTCTGCTTACCCATTAATGGGAAACACCAGGTCCCCAAAACAGAGTGGGGCAAGCCCAGCAGCATATTCAAGATGTGGAGGAAAATGACCTGCCTGACTCTTCTCACTGTGAGATCTGATCACTGGCATTGCATTATATGTGGAGACACAGATCAGACCTCTTCTAATTGCTTCCTATCAGAAATCAGCTTATGGGAATATTGGGAGGGTGTGGAGAACAAAGAGAGATTCTGTCTCTGGTGGGCCATCTCTCATAGCAAACAAGGCCCCATGATTCTCTACTAAGCAGGTATGTTTCTGATACTCTATCTCATGACAGAAGCTCCTTGGTCAATATTGCTGAACATATGTGTTATCTTTCAGGCAGGCTAGAAATGTGACAGTGGGAATGTGGTTGGCGTGGTTGGCATGGTTGTTGGGGTGCTGTAGAAAGATGGTTGATACTTTCTGTTCATGAATATATATGTGTGTTGATTCTTTATCTATAGGGCAGGGACCAAAGGGAAAACTATTGAGCCTGAAAACAAAAACTAGTCCGGTAACAACTTGCCAATTTCATGAAAGGATTTAAGTTGAACTCAGTTTTCTTGGTGGACGTAAAGATTAGGTATGAAAGTCTAGCAGCACTTGTCAATCAGTACAAGCCTTCATATCAAGCCCTACAGTCTCCTCTGTTGAGTGAATGAGTCCCAAGTGAAAGAAATGAAGCCATGTGGGTTCCCAGTCTTCAGTAAGACTGTGTCTCCAGGAGATACAGTGAACCACCATAGCCAAGAATGGCCTGTACTTCCAGATTCCATTTAAATATTTTATTTCCAATTCAAGAGTCTCCACAGAGAAAATTGAGGTCATCTTTTCAATTGATCATGGCCACCTTCCTTCCTGACTCTCTGGGCCTAACACAACCCTCCTTTACCTGGCTGGACCTGCAACACTCTTTGACACCGACAATATTCAATAAGGAAATTTTCCTCCCAGAAGAAGTAAATTAAGCAAGTAAGGATATCAAGCTTCTTTGTTGTTGTTAGGTGTCATCAAGTTGGTTCTCATTAGTAGTGAATGAAACACTGGCCAGTCCTGCATCATCCTAACAATCATTGGTATGTTTGAGCCTGTTGTTTCAACCACTGTGTCAGTCTATCTAATTGTGGGTCTTCCTCTTTTTCGCTGACCCTTTACTTTACCAAACATGATGTCCTTCTCCAGGGACTGGTCCCTACTGATAACATGTCCAAGGTAAGTGAAATGAAGTCTTGCTCTTCTCGTTTCTAAGGAACATTCTGGCTGTACTTCTTCCAGGACAGTTTTCTTCATTTTTCTGGCAGTCCATGGTATATTCAATATTCTTTGCCAACACCAACCTACTAGTCAGTCAATGTGGTAGTTAAGGTTGTGTGTCAACTTGACTGGGCCTGGTTGAGTGGCTGGGCAGCTGGGTGTAGTTATTCCCCATGGTGAGATTGGTAATTAACTCTATGGTGTAATCTACTGGAACAGCTGAGTAGCTGCTTTAGGGATGTGGGCTGCTTCCTATATATAAGAGGCAACTTTGTGGAAGATCGCACACTAGAACCCTGAATGTAGCCAAGTCATTGTTTAACAACCTACCTGCCATGCCCTATCTATCTTGGGACTTTTTCTAGACTTGAATTAGTAGCCTGTCATATCATTTGATTATATCAGGACTGTGCCTTTTCACTTGTCAACCTTGGGTTTGTCAGCCTCAGCAGCTAGCTGCTGCCTGAGTGAAGAAAAGCCTCTATCTTCAATTCAGTGGGGCAGGAACAAGAGGCAGAGCTGAAGCCCAAGGTTGAGAGGCTTTCACCCAGCCCCTGGAGCCCAGCACTTTGAACTTGGACTTCTAAACTCCAAAATTGTAAGAATAAACTCCTGTTTGTTAAGGCTATCACATTTGTGGTGTATTCCTATCAGAACAGCACTAAGTAACCAAAACAGTCAATAATACCTTTTCTTTTTTTCATTCATTCAACTGTTAGTTGGAGTCTACTGTTGGTCAGGAACTCTGCTAAGAGGTAATTAAAAGACAAAGTAACTTTCTTTTTTTCATGAAATTTAGAGTCTCCTGAGGGTGACCAATGAGTAAGCAGATACTTAAATGTAATAAAAATATTGCATGGGTAATAGGAGATGAGAACAGAGAGCATAATCAGAGCCAAACCCAGTGTAGTGATTCTGGAATTGATTCTGTGAGCAGGAGGGAACTTTCTTAGACCTGGGAACAGAGCATCGTGGGTGGGGAAAATCTATGGGGATATGGATACCTGGAGGCACAGAAGTATCAGACTGATGGATCTCAGCAGGACAGGGAAGCAAAAATGGGCTGGCCTTGGCAGAAGACCCACTTATTTGAGCTGAAGGGTGGTCGGGCTGGGGGCAGATGAGACTCCACTGTTGAGGGAGGGCCTGTGCAGCAGGTCAGTGTACTTAGCTGGCCACATGCACAGCTCCATCCATGGCTCAGAGAAATGCATGTACCTGAAGCTGGGCAGACTCCTGGAAGGGAGATAGGGCTGGTTGGACAGCAGATATCCACATCATCAGCCCATTATCCTCTCTAGGATTTAAGGCAGGGCTCCCATTCCTGTAGGAGAGATGAGTGAAAGGGACTGAGATTGAGGGGCCTGGATGCTGGAAGTAGGACTGAGTTGTACGCCCAGCCTGTGGACAAGAAAGGAGCTGCTTAAGACACTGGCCTTACCTGGTGGGCCCAACTTGATCAAAACAGAGTACATTGTAGGTTCTATGGCTGATATAGGTATGCAAACCCACTGCCATCAAGTCGATTCTGACTCACAGCAACCCCCATTGGGTTTCTGAGGTGGTAAATCTTTACAGAAATAGGTTGCCCAGTCTTGCTTCTCAGACTTGTTATTGGGTTTGAACCACCAACCTTCTGGTTAGCACTCAGATGCCTTAGGCACTGTTCTACCAGAATTCTGATACAGGTTTCAAAACTCACTGCTGTCGAGTTGGTCCTGACTCATAGCAACCCTTCCTTAGGTTTCTGAGTCAGTATCTCTGTGGAAGTAGATTGCCCAGTCTTCTTTCTGAGGCTGATACAGGTACAGGGTGTTTAAATTCTTCCACCCAAGATTAGAAATGCTCACACCCAGGCAGCTGGTATGTCTAGAGCAAGGGACAGAGTAGAAGCATTTTCTGGGCCTTCCCCCTGGAAGTGCCTGATGGACGTTCTGGATCGTTTATCTCACTAAATGTTCTATTAATGGAAATGGCCTTTCCATCTACCAAGAAAAATGTAAGGCCCAGTGAGGAAATGTAAAGAGGTTGTACAATGTCACATTCAGAATTACCTGTACAGAGCGCACAGGTAGGTGCAGGTGCTCTTGGCAGGCCCATCCCATCTCCACACTCATCCCACAGGAGATGACCTAGCAAAGACTGGAGGAGAATAGTGGTGCCCTCTATTGTAGGAGACTCAGAGATCCTAGCCACAGCTCTGCCAACATATGAGAAGGTAGGCAAGGCATGACCACACGCAGACTGGTAAAAGGCTTATTCTCCATTGGCTAATCTAATCTCCAGATTGTGAGCTTCTCCTCTCATCAACATCCTCTGCTACACTGCCCTGTATAGCCTGGGCCCTGGGAGGATGCAGGGGCATCTTGTGGTCTCAAAAGTTTCATCGTACTTTGTGTGGATTTTCTTCCTATCAACCGTGTCCTGGTGAGGGCTGACATGCTAATCTAATCAACCTTTTCCTCCTCTGGAATTACTGTAATCTATAACAATAATTACAGTCCATTTTATTTTAGTGCCACTTATCTAAATGTGTATGTGCACTACTGAGAATGCCAATGGAAATAATCCCCTGAATGAGGTGGCAGGGCAGGGTGGGGTCAGACTTGCTCCTCACAGTGGTAGCCACACCTTGGATATCTCTTTGCTTCCCTCCTGGGATACGTCCACTTTCTCTTGGAGCGCAGCCTGCCTGTCGCTACATGGGCCATGGAGCCATTGTGCGGGAGGCAGGATGGTCTTATTAGCTTTAGAGTGGAGTGGCTACCCAGGGAGGGTACAGCCTTGGCCCTACATCCCTACTGACTGTGGACCACATGCCAGTGAGGTTGCTGACTTAAGCCCTGCCACTACATTCTGGCTGCAAAGTCCTTTGAGACTTGAGTGACATCTTCTACACCTCGTTTCTCCAAAGGCCTCATGCAGAAGTGGGCACATGGCAGATGTGTAATAAATGTTTAGTAAACAAAGTGAAAGCAGCATTTATCATAAAATATGGTGTAATTTAAGCTAGCCATCGATCTAGGCTGCTTTGTATCCATGAATCAAGATTCACTGCTTCTGTAATTGGAGAATTATAATTACTTGGGTGAGTAATTTATGGGGGAAAAAAAAAAGTTTCATCATCAACTGCAGCATAATGTAGTTAGGTCAGAAATTAAGTATGTGCATATGTGTGCACACCCACATATGTATATGTACATGTGAGCATGCATGTGTATTACATGGGTGTATGTGTGGATGTTTGTGCACATATGTGTACATGTGTGCATGTATGTGTGTGTGGTTTATATGTTTGCATTCATTTATGATCATTTTTCCTTTTATTTTTATTAGAGGAGATCTAATCTTCCCTGAACCTTACCGTGTGCTAAAGGGGCAGGGAGGTGGCCTCTTCTGACCTCTTCTAACCATACGAGAGGAGGACAGAATCACTATCAGCAGCCCAAGGCCTGTTCCTGTGAGGCCAGATATGTTGTCTCCTCCAGCCCTCTCACTAACCTTGACACCAACCGTCTCTCCCATGGTACTCACTACTTCCCTCAACAATGTTTGCAGTGGCCAGTCAGAACTCAGACACCACTCACAGATTATGGGGTTTATTAGGGAAGCAACAAGCTACAATTCAAATTCAGGAACACGCTTAGCATTCAGTTCCTCAGTCAGGATAGACTCCCCTCTGCCATGTCCTTAGCCATGCCTCTGTGGCCCTTGGCCTATTGGCCTAGCCTCTGCCTCTGTGGGCCAGATAAGTCTGCTGCTCTGTCTCATGCCTCTTGGTTCCACTGCTGCTATCTCTTAGCCAGGCATCTCTCTTTCAGTAAAAGGTCGGTCTCTCAGCCACAAGTCAGACTCTCAACCACGCATTTCTCTCTCAGCCAGCAGTGAGAGATATTCCTCCTCTGTGCCTCTAGGAGGACTCATTTTAAGGCTGGCAGAATGGCAAAACCAACCAATCCCAATACCAAGATTCCACACACCTGAGATAGAGCGAACTTCCCCAAAAATTGCATGCTGCTGCTCGCAACAGAAATACCCCAGGTGGATAACTTTAACAATTAGGAGCTACTTAGTTACTCATGGCAAATTCCACCTTGGACTTTACAAAGACTATGGCTAGAAGCTCTGGTAGCATAGTGCCTAAGGCACTTGACTGCTAACTAGAAGGCTGGAGGTTCAAACCCACCAACCACTCCTTGGAAGGAAGGTTTGGCAATCTACTTCCGTAGTGATACTGCCTTGGAAACCCAAGGGGGGCTCGCTATGAGTCAGGGCTGACTCGACAGCATACAACAACAACATGGCTAGAAAAGCTATACTATCTAATTTACTACACTGCACCATGATTCCAGGAATTGGAAGTCTGGGAGATGGTGGTAATCACAGTGGTAGAGTTGGGATACAAACCATTGATTACTGGGACTTAGACTATACACTCCAATAATGCTCCTTTATTGAATGTACTAGAGACCAGGTGTGCATAAACTCGAAAGATACCATACCCATCCTTGGGAAGTGTGTACTTACTGCCATCAAGTTGATTCTGACTCATAGCAACTCCCATTGGGTTTCCAAGGTTGTAAATCTTTACAGAAGTAGAATGCCTCATCTTCTTCCCATGCAGCAGCTGGTAGGTTTGAACCACTGCCTTTCTGGTTAGCAGCCAAATGCCTTAACCACTATTCCAGTGGGGCAGATTATTTCATTTTAACCTGTAAGCCCTATACTCTTAAGCTTCTTTCAAAATATAAAAAATGGGTTGAGTCCTCATCCATCTTATGTCAGGGAACCCAAAACTTAATACACTGCACAGCAGGCTCACTCAAGACTGATTCTAAGGGGAGCTGCTTTTCCCAGTCACCTCTCCCATCTCTTTCTGCTTCCATAGAATTAATCTCACTATCATTTTGCCTCCTTCCATGGATCTCTTTCCTCTTCCTTGCTCTGAACCACTGTCGAACCAGATCCCTTTCCTTTGATTTACAAAAGTGAATCCAACACAGAGTGGTTACAAGAGTAATCTCAGGGAAATTTTGGGGGTATTCAGAGACCAGAATACTGAATCCCTTATCTGATCACTTAGTCTTGGAGTTTCAAATCTTCTACATTGCAGTACAGTTTCTTTCTCATTCAGATAAAATCTAAAAATAGAATTCCTAGTCACTAGTATGCATGTGTGAACTGGAGGGGTCTCTGCTTCTCTGGGTCTTGCAGAACCCCAGGCTGAATGACAGTGAGAATGTCCCATGAGTGGAACATGAGGGACCTCATGGAAGATTTCCATGGCCCAGGCTTGTAAGTGTCCTTGTTATATCTCCTCAAGCAGAACTCAGCCATACAGCCATACTAAAATGGAAATAAGGCAGAAATTCAGTCCAGCCGTGTGTTCAGAGAGAAAAGGAAAATAATTTAGTCACCAATCAGGACTTTGCCACAGGGAGCCAATATCTATGTCACCAAATCCATGTTTCATCTGCTTTACCCCATCCTCAAAGAAGACAATCCTAAATCTCACCCAGTCTCATGATCCAGTCCAAGGGCCAGTATTCTGATTCCATCAGGATGAGGTGGGGCTCCTCATTGTACTGGGACCTATGAGTTAGAAAAAATGAACCCATATTTCTGGTTATCTGCACCCGTCCCCCTAAACTATGCCATACCTAGTGTTAGAATTTGGTAGGATAAATTTACTAGAGACTCTCATTCAGGGGAAAGAAGAAAGGGAGATACCCAGCAATCCCCCAGAGCAATGCTGGTTTTGGGGTGAATCTCTGGATCTCTTTCTGCCTGACAGTGCCCAGAGTTTCTTGATTCTGTTCTGCTGTTTGGGAGGAACTTCCTTGACTGATGTTCTCTGTCACTCTTGGATCTTCTCTCTAGAGGTTTGTTCTTACTCATTGCCTTCTTCTATATATATATCTGACATTGGTGTAACCGAATAGCCATATACATTTGTTAGCTTGAGGATTGGTTTATATAGCTGCTAAAGGAGCAGGGAGGCCACATCTTCTGACCTCCTCTAACCCAACAAGAGGAAGACAGGAACACCATCAGTAGCCCAAGGCCTGTTCCTGTGAGGCCAGATATGCTGCCTCCCTCCAGCCCTTTAAAAAACCCTGATACCAGCAGCTTCCCACAGCACTCACCACCTCTCTGCTGGGTTCAATAATTTGCTGCAGGGGCCCCATAGAACTCAAAGATTGTGGGGATTCTTAGGGAAACAACAGGTTACAATTCAAGTTTGGGAACACTCTCAGTCTCTCTCAGCCCACCATCTCTCAGCCGAGAGTCTCTCTCAGTCTCTCTCCTACCAGTGCATGTCTCTCAGTCTCTCTCTCAGCAGTGTGTCTCTCACATCTCTCTCTCAGCAATGCATGTCTCCTGCATCTCCCAGCTGGCAGTGAGAGATGTCTTCTGCCTCTAGGAGGGCTCCTTTTGAGCTTGGCAGAGTGGCAAACTAACAAATCCCAATATCTACACACCTGAGAGAGAGCGAACTTCCCAGAAAATTACTTCATGCTGCTCCTAACAGAAATACCTTGGGTGTATGGCTTTAACAATCAACAGCTACTCAGTTGCTCACGGCAAATCCCACCACAGAGCCGACTGCCAGTCATTATAGGGAATGACTACTTGCAAGCTGTGCAGCCAAGTTGACATCGACCTTAACTGCCACACCACCCCAAACAGGCATGGATAAACAGGATTTACAATAATCATGAAATGGAGGACAGTGGCTAGAAGGGCCACATCAAACAATTCACCACAAAAGCCAAGGAACTCTGGTAGTATAGTGGTAAAAGCATTCAGCTGCTAACCAAAATGTCAGTAATTCAAAGCCCCCAGCTGCTCCATAGGAGAAAGATGAGTCATACTCCATCCATAAAAATTTATAGCCATGGAAATTCTATGGGTCAGTTCTACATTGTGCTAGAGGGTCACTGTAAGTTAGAATTGATGTGATGGCAGTGGATTTGTAATATAGTCAGGGCTTGTGTTTTCTTTAGAGTCCTTGGGTGGTACAAATGGAAAATATGATCACCTGCTAACTGAAAAGTTGGAGGTTTGATTCCTCCTAGTGATGACTTGTAAGAAAAGCCTGGGTATCTACTCCAAAAATTCAGCCATTGAAAACCCTATGGAGCACAGTTTTACTTTGACATACATGTAGTTGCCAAGAGTCAGCATCAACTCAATAGCAACTATCTTGTTGTTTCTTTAGCAATACATGTAACTAACAGATAAGCATGTACTTTGTGTGATTGAGATGACAATCAAAATTTCTTTAACATAGACCTGAGTTTCTTTTAACATCTTGAATGAAGACATTCCTGGACATACAAATTCAGACAATTCTTCCAAGAGAAGACTCACATGTTAACTTTCTTAAATTTATGTTGTTATGTTTTCTAGTTGCTCCCCAATTCTTTAAGGGCAGCCTGGGAGGTGGTAAACGGGCACAGGGGTATTTGGAAGCAGCCTTTAAGGGAGGCCTGGGGGGTGGTGAGCCAGGCAGAAGAAACTCTGGATCTTGCCCTTGAATGGAAAATAGCTAAAGCAAATGGAAGAAATGACAAAATAAAAGAGCTGAGCAGAAGATTTCAAAGAGCAGTTTGAGAAGATAAAGACATTTATTATGATGAAATATGAAAAGACCTGGAGTTAGAAAGCCAAAAGGGAAGAACACACTCAGCATTTCTCAAGTTGAAAGAACTAAAGAAAAAAATTTAAGCCCCAAATTGCAATATTGAAAGATTCTAGGGCAAAATACAGAATGATGCAGGAAACGTCAAAAGGAGGTGGGAGGAATACACAGTCACTGTACCAAAAAGAATTGGTCAATATTCATCCATTTCAGGAGGTGGCATATGATCAAGAATCAGTGGTATGGAAGGAAGAAGTCAAAGCTGCACTGAAGAAATTGGTGAAAAACAAGGCTCTAGGACTTGACAGAATACCCAATGAGATATTTCAGCAAACAGATGCCACACTGGAGGCACTCACTCGGCTATGCCAAGAGATTTGGAAGACACTTACCTGGCCAACTGATTGAAAGAGATCCACATGTGTACTCATTCCACAGAAAGGTTATCCCACAGAATGTGGAAATTATCTAACAATATCATTAATATCACATGCAAGTAAAATCTTACTGAAGATAATTCAAAAATGGTTGCAGCAGTGTACAGTACACAGGAACTTCCAGAAATGCAAGCTGGATTCAGAAGAGTACATGGAATAAGGGATATCACTTCTGATGTCAGATGGATCTTGGCTCAAAGCAAAGAATACCAGAAAGATGTTTACTTGTGCTTTATTGACTATGCAAAAATATTTGATTGTGTGGATCATAACAAATTATGGATAACGTTGAAAAGAAGGGGAATTACAGAACACTTAACTGTACTCATGAGAAACCTGTACATAGACTAGGATGCTGTCATTCAAACAGAACAAGGGGATACTGCCTGGTTTAAAATAAAGAAGGGAGTGTGTCAGAGTTGCATTCTTTCACCACACTTACTCAATTTGCATGCTGAGCAAATAATCCAGGAAGATGGATTATATGAAGAAAAATATAGCATCAGGATTAGAAGAAGACTCATTAACAACCTGCGATATGCAGATGACAGAACTTTGTTTGCTGAAATTGAAGATGACTTGAAGCACATGCTGATGAACACTGAAGACTACAGTCTGCTGTATGGATTACACCTCAATATAAAGAAAATGAAAATCCTCACATCTGCACCAATAAATAGCATCATGATAAATGGAGAAAAGTTTGAAGTTTTTAAAGACTTCATATTACTTGGTTTTACAATCAACACCAATGGAAGCACCAGTCAAGACATCAAAAGACACATTGCATTGGGCAAATCTATAAAAGACCTCTTTCAAATACTGAAGAGCAAAGATGTCTCCTTGAAGATTAAAGTGCACCTAACCCAATCTATGGTATTTTCAATCACCTCTTAAGTTTGTGAGAGCTGGACAATGAATCCAAGAAAAAAAAGAAAAAGAAAAACAACCTCACTGCCAACAAGTCGGATTTAACGCATAGTGACCCTTCCTTGGGTGTCCGAGGTGGTACCCCTATGGAAGTATAGTGCCAAATCTTCCTTCCAAGGAGTGGTTGGTGGGTAAGGAAGACCAAAGAAGAGTTGATGCTTTTTAGTTGTGGTGTTGGAGAAGAATGTTATGAGTGCCATGGTCTGCCAAAAGGATTAATAAATCTGTCCTGGAGCACGTGAAGCTGTAATGCTCCTTGGAAACAGGAATGGCCAAACTTTGTCTCATCTGTTTCAGTCATGTTGTCAGAAGGAATCATTCTCTGGAATTGGGTATCATGCTTGGTAAAGTGGAGGGTCAATGAAAAAGGGGAAGGCCCTCAACAAGATGGATTGACACAGTGGCTGCAATGATGGGTTCAGGAACAGCAGGGATAATGAAGCTGGCACAGGACCAGGCAGTGTTTTGTTCTGCTGTACATAAGGTCGCTATGAGTCAGAGACAACTCGACAGCACCTAATAAAAACAACCCTCAATCTTTTTCTACCTGTAACAGATCTTACTGAAAGTTTGTCATGATGGAGAGCAGTTACATTACAGCCTCAAATAGGAAATGACAACATATTGAAAATTACATGTTCCTGCTTTTAAGAAGAGGAGATGTAGCATAGTGGTTAAACCATTCAGGTGATTACTAAAAGTTCAGGGATTTGAATCCACCAGATGCTTTGCAGGAGAAAGATGAGGTAGTCTGCTTCTGTAAAGATTTGTAGCTTTGGAAACCCTATGAGCAGTTCTACTATGTCCTATATGGTCACTATGAGTTGGAATTGAATCTCTTTACTGAAACCAGGTGTGTGTGTGTGTGTGTGTGTGTGTGTGTAGTAAAAGACCCTGGCCCACAGATGCCTGTGGTCTCACCAAATCCTTTTTGGCCAATCACCACCTGGTGTCTCCTATATGTTTATGGCCTTTCTTAATGCTTAGTCTTCTCCAGGTGCTTTTGGGGGTTTTATTTTGGCCTAAACAAGTGTGTGGTGATGATAGCTTTATGTTTTTGCTTATTTAAGTAAATGTCTCTAGCTGTGCTAGCCAAAAGGGAAGTTGGGGTTAGTCCTTGATTGCCCATTTGTCTGTGCACTGAAGTAGACTCACAGTGGTTCTTTTAGGTGATCCTTGGCCCTGCCGGTGGAAATCCTCATTTTACTTCATGATGCTTGTAGAATGAATTCCCATTAGCACCCTTGCTTTCTACAAAGGGTACAATCCCTATCTTGTCTCTGTTTTCTTATATATATCAGAGGCTACTACTCAACCAGAAATAAGAAGAGCTATGCTCCTGGTTCTTCTGAGTTGTGCTAGAATGGTGCTGGGCTCATTGCTCTCTCTTGTGTCTGTAAACCAGTCATGTTGTTGTTGTTACGTGCCATCGAGTCGGCCCTGACTCATATCAACCTGTCCTTGGGTTTCTGAGGCAGTATCACGATGGAAGTAGATGGCCCAACCTTCCTTCTGAGGACTGGCTGGTGGGTTTGAACCGCCAGACTTCTGGTTCATTCCCCAACTGACACCCCCAACCCAAACCCACTTTCCTCCTCTCCCTTCCCAGTAACCACCCTCGTCCCTGTGCCCTTCTTAGTTACACACTCCTATTTGTCCTGATTTTCCTCTGTGTGAATGTTGCCCCTCTGGTGTCCCATGGCCAATTGTTCCAAGGGATGTATCTCCGTAGAGTAAGTGGGTGCATCACACTGGGTTAAGTGGTCTGCATGTACATCATATTTACTATTGGGCTGAGAGCCAGCCCTTGGGAGTAAGTTTTATCTCAGGGCTGAAGTGTATCCCAGGGCCATAGTCTTGGGAGTCCCATCAGACTCCATCTGACTGTTAATTCTGGTTATTATTGTGTTTTTGGATTTTGTTCCAAGTTTTTCCTCCCACTCTATCCAGAATCTCCAGTTTTGATTTCTCCTCGAGTGGTTGGCATTGGTAGCCAGGCACCATCTAGCTCTCCTGGTCTTGAGGTCGATCATATCCTTGGAGTAATTGCTTCCAAATGCCCTTGATTTTCTTCACTCTTCTGCACTTCAGACAAGGGGAGACCATTAGCTAGCTGCATCTGAGATGGCCGCTTGAAAGCTTTTAAGACCCCAGTCTCTACTCAACAATGTAGATTGTAGAACAAGATTTTTATGTATTGTGTTGTGCCAATTGAGCTTGATGTCCCCCAGTACTATAGTCCTGAGTCAGTAGATCCATTGGATCTCTGTCCCACAGTGTCTGGCTGCCTATGAGGGATTACTCTATGTCTGTCTTCTGTTGTTTCTGTAATGATTGCAAGTATTTTGTATCACTGGTATCTGTTCAAGATTAGCCTCAGCTGAATCTATCTTCAGTCTAGAGTATATTCCTGTTCACTGGCCCCCATCTGATCTTCTCAGTTGTCTGTGTTTTCATCTGAAGCCTGGTATTTGGTGTTAATGATAATGCAGTCTTGTGGATATACTGCTATTAGGCTCTGTTGTGTGTATCTTATATGCACCATTTGGTGTCCTCCCTTTCTTCCAATGTTATCATGTTGGTCACAGATACTTTCCATACCATCCCTCCCCTTACCCACCTCAGTGTGTGGCCCCCAACTAGTCCTAAATTATCCGCTCCCCATCTGTCCCCTCCTCAGTAACATACAAAGTGAGTTCCCTTCCTTAAGCAAACCCTTCTTCATCTTTTTACAATAATGGGCTCATACAATATTTGTCCTTCTGAGATTAATTTATTTCACTCAGCATAATGTCCTCCAGGTTCATCTATGTTGTGAGATGATTTGCATAGCCTTCATTGTTCTTTAATGTAGCATGGTATTCTATTGTGTGAATGTACCATAATTTGGTTATCCATTCATCTGTTGGTGGGCATCTAGGTTGTTTCCATCTCTCTGCTACAGTGAATTTTGCTGCAATAAACATGGGTGTGCATATGTCTGTTTGTGTCCTCTCTCCTCTTTAAGATATATTCCTAGTAATGGAATTGCTGGTTCAAATGGTATTTCCATTTTCAGTTTTCTAAGTTTCTAAGGGGAGCTCTGGTAGCATAGTGGCTAAGACACTTGCCTGCTAACCAGACGGCTGGCGGTTCAAACCCACCAGCCACTCCTCGGAA
>NW_006921667.1:2655234-2655849 GCF_000298275.1 Orycteropus afer afer | reverse complement strand
CAATCCTACTTCCGTAGTGATACTGCCTCGGAAACCCAAGGAGGGGTCTCTATGAGTCGGGGCTGACTCGACGGCACATAACAACAACAACAACATTCATGAACAAGACAGGTTCTTCATTTATGTAGATCCTTTGTAGTCTCCTGTAGTAGTGTTTTATAGTTTTCTTTTTATAGGTCTTTTGTGTCTCCGGTAAGGTTTATTCCTAGATATTTTATCTTTTTAGTAGCTGTTGTAAATGATATTGTTTCCCTTTGTTTTTCAGAGCCCTCTTTGTTGATGTAGAGGAATTCAACTGATTTTTGTATGTTGACCTTGTATCCTGCCACTTTGCTGAACCTCTCTATTAGTTCCAGTAGTTTCCTTCCTGAGTCTCTTGGATTTTCTATGTATAGGATCATGTCATACACAAATAGAGATAGCTTTACTTCCTGTTTGCCAACTTGGATGTCTTTTATTTCTCTTTCTTGCCTAATTGCCCTGGCTGGGACTTCCAATACAATGTTAAATAGGAGTGGGGATAGAGGACATCCTTGTCTGGTTCCTGTTCATAAGGGGAATGCTTTGCATCTTTCTCCATTAACAATAATGCTGACCATTGGCTTTGCATATATG
>NW_006921667.1:2653537-2655049 GCF_000298275.1 Orycteropus afer afer | reverse complement strand
TTGTTAGATTCTGTTGGCTAGGATTTTGTTGACGATTTTTGCATCTATATTCATGAGGGATATTGGTCTGTAGTTTTCCTTTTTAGTGGTGTCTTTCTCTGGTGTTAGTATCAGTGTTATGCTTGTATCATAAAATGAGTTTGGGGGTATTCCATCTTTTTCTGTGTTCTGGAATAGCTTGAGTAGTATAGGTGTCAACTCTTCCCTGAATGTTTTTTAAAATTCTGCAGTGAAGCCATCAGTATGAGGACTTTTCTTTGTGGGGAGTTTTTGTATGACCTGTTCAATTTCTTCTTTTGTTATGGGTCTGTTCAAGTATTCTTTCTCTGAGTGGGACAGTTTAGGTGGGTTTTGCGATTCTAAAAACTTGTCCATCTCTTCTAGGTTCTCAAATGTATTGAGGTACAGTTTTTCATATTTGTCAATATCATTTTTATTTCAGTTGGTTCTGTTGTTATGACACTCTTTTCATTTACTATTCTTGTAATTTGCATCTTCTCTTTCTTTTCTTTTAGATTTGCCTATGGTTTGTTAATTTTGTTAATCTTTTCGAAGAACCAGTTTCTTGTTTTGTTGATTTTCTATCTATATATTTTTTTAATTTTCTATTTCATTCATTTCTGCTCTGATCTTTATTATTTCTTTATTTCTGAAGACTGTAGGATTCTTTTGTTGCTCGTTTACTAATTGTTGGAGTTGTTGAGTCAGAGTGTTGATTTTGTTTCTTCCTTTTTGATGTGTGCATTTATTGCTATGAATTGACTTCATTCATTTTTTTTTTTATTTCACTCTTTATTTCTTCTATTACCTAGTAGTTTTTGAACAGTGTATTATTCAACTTCCATGTTTGATGTTTTTTCCTTGATCTTCCTATTATTAATTCCTACTTTTATAGCACTGTGTTCCTAGAAGATGCTTTGTAGTATTTCAATATTTTTTAATTTAATGAGGCTTATTTTATGTCCTAACGTATGATCTATTCTGGAGAATGATCCATGTGCACTGGAGCAGAATGTAAATTGTGCTTTTGTTGGGTGGAGTGCTCTGTATATGTCTATGAGGTCAAGTTGGTTAATTGTGTTGAGTTCTTCCGTATCTTTTTTGATTTTTTTTCTAGTTGATCTGTCCCTCCTTGTAAGTAGTGTGTTAAAGTCTCCTACTACTATTGTACAGTTGTCTAGTTTTCCTTTCAATTCAGTTAACATTTGCTTCATGTATTTTGGAGCACTTTCACTGGGTGGATAGATATTTATTATCGTAATGTCTTCTTGGTCAATATACCCTTTCAGCATCATATAGTGTCCTTCTTTGTCCCTTATTCTATTTTTCACCTTGCAGTCTACTTTATTAGAAATTAAAATATTAATTTTTTGATTATTGTTGGCTTGGTATATTTTTTTCCACCTCTTAACTTTTAATTTGTTTTATCTTTGTGTCTGAAGTGGGTCTCTTGTAGGCAGCATATCAATGGGTCTTCTTTTCTAATCCAGTCTGCCATTCTTTCTCTTGACC
>NW_006921667.1:2649449-2652737 GCF_000298275.1 Orycteropus afer afer | reverse complement strand
CTAAGGCACTTGACTGCTAACCAGAAGGCTGGCGGTTCAAACCCACCAGCCACTCCTTGGAAGGAAGATGGGGCAATCTACTTCTGTAGTGATACTCCCTCGGAAACCCAAGGAGGGGTCGCCATGAGTCGGGGCTGACTCGATGGCACATAACAACAACAAAAACAACATTGCCTTCTTACCTGCATGATTTCTGCTTGACTAATCAAAACTCAGCCTGTTTGACCATGGTAAGTGATATTTCCTTTTTCTCAAACTGCTTGCTTGCAAGACTTTTTCTTTGTCTTTGGCTTTAGAGAGTTTGATTATGATATGTCTTGGTGACTTCCTCTTGGCATCTATCCTGTGTGGAATTGTTAGAACTTCTTGGACAAGTACCTTTTCTTCCTTCATGATATGGGGGAAGTTTTCTGTTAGTAAGTCTTCCACAATTTTCTCAGCAATTTTTTTTTTTTTTTTCTTCTTCTTTTTCTGGAATTCCAATGAGCCTATGTTGTTTCATTTCATGTTGCCCTGTATAACTCTTAGGTTTTCTTCATATCTCTGAAATCTTTGTTTTGACTTTTCTTCATAGAGGCTGGTGTCAAGGGGTTTATCTTCTAGTTGGGAAATGAGTTCTTCAGCCAGTTTTAGCCTATTCTTTTGTGCTTCAACTGTACTGTGTAATTCTGTAATTTTTATATTCATCTTCCGGATTTCTAACTGCTGTTTTTATATGAGTTCTGATTGTGTATTAATTTTGTTATTTTGTTTTTGAATCTTTTCCTGAGTGTTTCTGTGTTCTCCTTGGTTCTGTTTGAGGTTTCCTTAAGCTCTTGTAGAGTTCTATAAACATATCTTCTAAATTCATTCTCAGATAATTCTATTGCTTCCTTTTTCTCCATATTTAATGAGACTTTTTTTGGATTTTATTTCTATTGTCTTATGATGTTTTTTGTTTGATTTTAAGTTGCCTGTTTTTTCTAGTAGCATAGTGCCTAAGGCATCTGATTGCTAACCAGAAGGCTGGTGGTTCAAACCCACCAGCCACTCCTCGGAAGGAAGATGGGGCAATCTACCTCTGTAGTGATATTGCCTCAGAAACCCAAGGAGGGGTCGCTATGAGTCAGGTCTGACTCGATGGCGTATAACAGCAACAACAAACCAGTGGTTTCATAGACATTTTGAAGTTTTTGTCTTTAACTACTGTTATGTATTGATTTGTTTTGTCTTGATTTTATGATTTAATATTTTTGCAAAGTTGGAATTGGTGTATTTTGCATATTTGGTTATTAATCCAGGTGTTCTGGATTTCTCTGCAGTTTTCTTTGTGATGATGGAATCACTGTGTGGAATATGGACGCAGTTCTCTGTTTGTAGTGAAGGGGGTTTAGGATTATAACAGGCAGGTGTTGTGGTAGCTTAATGCAGTTCTCCTCTTGGATGAGGCCAGGACCCCTGCAGAAAGGAGGAAGAAAAGGACAAAAAAAAAAAAAGCCCTAAGGCACATGTAGGAGCTCTGGTAGCATAGTGCCTAAAGCACTTGACTGCTAACCAGAAGGCTGGCGGTTCAAACCCACCAGCCACTCCTCGGAAGGAAGATGGGGCAATCTACTTCCATAGTGATACCGCCTCGGAAACCCAAGGAGGGGTCACTATGAGTCGGGTGACTCGACGGCACATAACAACAACAACAACAAGGCACGTGTAGCCTGCTACCACAGTTTTGGGTCAGCTACCGATGAGGACATTATACTGTCACTCTCAGGCCTACAGCTCAAATTCGGCAAAGTCCCCAATGGTTAGAGACCTGCCATTTTTTAACAGGTTTGAACAGCCACAAAAACCCCGTACTCTGGGCCCTTCCTTACATGCCAAAAAGCTGTCCTGGACTTGCTGGACCCCAGCTCCACACTGTGAGCTCATCACAGGGCCTGTGCACCTACAGCATGCTTCCCTCTCTGCTCTCAGTTCAGTGGCAACCCATGCCAGAGGGGTCTCTACTCCACTTCTCAAAAATGCCGCCCTCCCACTTAGTACTGATCCCAAAGTTACTAAGAGAAGCCAGTGCTGTGGGTAGTCAGTCCCATGGCCACTGGTCCTCTGGTGCTTCTGCTGCACTGTCCAGGGAGTCCTCTGATGCTTCATCTCTCTGGCTGGTATGCCATTGGGTAGGTTCATTTATTTTTATACTTTCCAGCTGTTTACCCTGCCTCTCCCTCCTTTCTTTTCTTTCTCCACTAAATCTGGCCTTCTCCAACTTAATGAGCTGTTTGCAGCCCTAGAATCCCCACTTCAAACTACTGTACCTAGTTTTTCAGGCATTAAAATGCTAGAGGTAACAAACATGTAGGTTACAGATAAGACACCATTTTCCTGTCTCCTGACATCTCTCCTCTCTTCTTGACATTATTAAATATGTTCTAGGTCAATCTGAGAGTCTGAGGGACTTTCAACAGAACTGCTTTTATTGTCTTGCTCTTTGCCACAAAGAAAAAGGATTGCAGAAGCTCCTCATGCATTGATTGCAAGGATGATGCTAACTTTATTTCACAGTCTGGGTTTAGATCATTCAAGAGAGAATCTTTTCTCATTATGCCAAAAACATTCATAACACCACCATAGCATTTTTCTTGCATTTATTTCTTGGATATGATAGATTTAGTGACTAACAGTATCTTCCTTTTTGCACTGACTCTGAAGAGATTGAGAGTAAAGATGTGACCCACATGTTAGGGATGCAGAGAGCAACTTCAAATACATTTCTAGCCAGGTTCTGTCTTTAGTTTATTTTCATTCTTATTTATTTTCTTTCTTCTTTTGATATCATTTCTATACATGCTCCTTTATTGCAGTTAACTTGTTGGCAGCTTAAAATCCTTCCAGGAAGAAGATTTAGACACACAAGTACATATAGACTTGACATGTACATGAAGTTTTCTACAGTAGCCCTTGGTGTCCACCACACCTAGTCACTGCTGGCCTCTCTGACCTTGACTGATACTGCTTCCCTTTCCCTGACTCCACTGTGTCTATCCTGGCCTTACTGGCATTCCTCACACATACTAGACATGTGCCTACCTCAGGGTCTTTGCACTTTCTTATCTCTCAGCCTGAAACACTCTTTGCTAACATGCATTTGACTAACTTCAAACCCTTCAGGTTTTTGCTCAAGTATCTCCTCTTCAGTGAGACTTCTGTTGTCTATTTAAAAATTTAGAGAGGCGGGGCAAGATGGCGGACTAGGCAGAAGGATTGCACAGACCCTCTTCAACAAAGAAAAGGGAAACCAATTAACACAGACACAGA
>NW_006921667.1:2629647-2642674 GCF_000298275.1 Orycteropus afer afer | reverse complement strand
ACCCAAATCCTAAAAAAAAAAAAAAAATTTAACTCCTTAACACCCTTCTCCCACTTCCTGTATAACTATCTAGCACTCTCTTTAGATTGACTTGTTTTGTTTTTTATCTGTCTTCCTCCACTAGACTATAAGACATAGAAGATCAGGAGTTTTTGCTTGTTTTGTTCTTTACTTTCTCCCTAAGGTTTGAACAGAGCCTGCCATGCTCAGTAAACATTTGCTAAAGATATCCTATGTTCAAGCTGTCAATTGACAATAATACTATCCATTCCACAGATATCTTGAGAAAAGAATAATCAACAATAATCCAAGCATTTGTCCTACATCATGTTGATACAAATCCAGACTACTTTGTGTATGACATGTGTGTGTGTGTCTGTTGGTGTGCATGTGTGTGTCTTCATGGTCTGAGGGTTAATTGTTAAGTGTTGTAGTTAGTATCATTGCCATCATTATCATTTCATGCTAATTGTAGTGATTCCCCATCTTGGCTCGCTTTTCAAATTAGGAATATCATGAAAGTCTTAAAAGAACATTGATTTGAACGTCTCATAATGAAATTATAAATTTGGGCCTTAAGGAAAATGAGTTTTCAAAGAAAGACTAACAAAATAGGTCAAACTAATTCTAAAGTATTGGGAATTCCTAGCTTAGAAACCCATGAGGTTTTTAAGACCTAATCCAGGCCGAGTGATTAAGGTCATGGCTTCTGAGATCAGATATTTTGATGGTCAAATCCAGGCCAAACAGGTTACTGACAGTTATTGACCTTGAATTATATATAATGAATGCACAATAAATCTATGTTTCTTTGTTGGAAGATAGGGACAATAATATTTATTTCAAGGAGTTATAAATTCTTTATGTAAATTACATACAACAAGGCCAGGGATATAGTAGATTTTTATTAAATAAAGATTGTGCTCAAGACTTCTAAAGGGATACATGAACACTTCCCAAGTCCAAACCTCTGGTGTAAAGTCTGAGCTGGGTAACTCAGCTGTTACCTACTAGCCAGCACCACACAGGCATTTTCCCATTGGAACTACTTGTTTCCAGTGGTCAGTCACCTCTGTATTACAGCTTCTATAACCAATCATGTTGCATTTTACAAAAGTAAAGATTATTCTTTTGCAAGAGACATAATATATTAAAAAAAGATAACAGAATTTTAGAGGACAATGGATTAATTTCTGCCAGTGTTAATAATCCTTATGTATTATAGTGGGAGTACTTAGAGGTATCACAATATTTGAAGGGAGATGTTCTTTCTCTAATGATATTATGACTTAGGAGTTAGATTTTTTAAAATTGGGTTCTCCTCTCTCCACATTCCATCTGAGAACAGAGATTCAAATGCCTGCTCTTATTCTAGGAGTACCTCCCTTTTCATCTCCCTTTCTGGTTGGAGAGAAAAGAATATCTGTGGTGCTCTGCAGGGATTCCAGGAAACAATCCCTGTACTACAGAGGGTTATTCACTCCCGTGAGTTCTAGGCTGCCAGACTTACTTTGCCTCCTGGGTTGCCAATCATGCTGTGGCCATCAGTGTGAAATACCTGTTGGTTTCTCTCAACTAGACCATGGCTTCTGGAAACTATGTTATTGTTGTTGTTTGCCATCAAGTCGGACCCGACTCACAGCGACCCCTCCTTGGGTTTCCAAGGCAGTATCACTACGGTAATAGATTGCCCCATCTTCCTTCCAAGGAGTGGCTGGTGGGTTTGAATTGCCAGCCATCTGGTTAGCAGTCAAGTGCCTTAGACACTACACCACCAGAGCTCCCTCTGGAAACTATAATACTAACAAATATTTATTAAGCAATTACTACATGCCAGAAATGATAGAAAAATATTAACTATACCATGGATTACCAAAAGAATGAATAGATCAGTCTTAGAAGAAATATGACCAAGGTATTACTTAGAAGCAAAGATGGTGAGACTTTGGCTCCCTTACTTTGAATGCAGCACCAGGAAAGACCAATTGCTAGAAAATGGACATTTTTATTGTTCAAGTGGAGGGCCAATGAAAATTAAGGAAACTCTCAATGTCATAGTTTGACCTAATAGCCTCAGTAATGAACTCAAACATACCAACTATCATGAAGGTAGCACAGGACTAGGCAACATTTTATTATTTTCACATGAAGTTGCCATGAATCTGAATAGACTCAACAGCAGATACGAACAACAAAAATGTGTCAGGAGTTCTTCTAATAATTTTATATCTAACAAGTAATTTAATCCTTTCTATAACACTGTGAGTTAGGGACTGTAAAGAGGAGGTGTAGGTAGGTAGGTAGCTCACCCAGCCTGGAAGGGTTGGAGGCAAGATTTGACCCAGACAGTCTGGGTCCAGAGTGGGTGTTTGGGAAGTTAACTGGTAAAGACCATTATTGTATCTAATCTCATATTCAGCCAGCTATGTACCAGATACTTTGTACACAGCAATCCTTATTTCTGATGGCAACCTGGATAAGAGGAAATACGGTCCACATTTTAGTGATGAGGGAGGTGAAGTTTATTTAGGTGAAGTAATATGCTCAAGGGTGCATGAATAGTGGTTGTGAGAAATGCCTTTATGCAGTGATGTAGAATGAGAATTGTGCTCACCTCTCTCCACCTCTCCCTACAACCTCTTCCAAGCTGGCCTTGGTTTCTCAATTCTTTTTTTTTTTAATTTGTTCTTTTGTTACCTAATCTACAAAGATTAGGTGGCAGTGAAAGACAGGCATGTTTGACCATCCCAGTTGCAGTTGGTCTTGTTTCTGAGTCTGTTTGGACTGGAGCATATGTAGGAGCAAGGTGCTGAGTGGAGAGCTGTCTGACTGATCCTCCCCTCCCACCCACCCTATATGCTCTGAGACTCTGGGTTTAGGGCAGTCAATGGGCCCAAGATCTCCTTCTGACCTGTGCAGTGACTACAGGTGGAGCTGTTCTGCTCCTTTTATTTTGTCTACTCTAGACCTGGATCCATCTGAGTGCTCACAGGGCATACCACCTGGGCGAACACCTGTGGAAAGGAGACAAAAGGGAAATTCTGCTAGCACTGTGATGGGTGTCCTTTTCTCTACATAAGCTCTGCTTTGTCCTTGTCATCACCCCTTTCTCATTCACTTGTTGGGTATCTTCTCACCACCCCAAAGGCTTTTCTCATGTGCATGCTGATGGAAAGAACTGTCTTTCTGAATATAACACCATCTTCTAAGTTACCCAGGGTTTCTGTTTTTAACTTCCTTTTTGCTCCCACCCTTATTAATGTCTGTGTGTGAGATTAGGAGGTATTACTGACTGCTCACTCAGGCCAAACTGATAGGAGAATATGTCTGGAAGGGGTATTTAAGACCTCTTTGAGATGATAGGATCTTTGGTGGTATAGTGCCTAAGGCATTTGACTGCTGACCAGAAAGCCAGAGATTCAAACCCACAAGCCACTCTGGAAGGAAGACTTGGCAAGCTGGTTCTGTAAAGACTTACAGCCTCAGAAACCCAAAGGTAATCGCTATGAGTCAGAATGGACTTGATAGCAGTGAGTTTAGTTTGGTTTGGTTTTAGATGATGTAATTAAGCTCATTCCAGTGTTGTTTGTTGAATACATAACACTGTCAAATGCTGTCCAATCTTTCTGGTATTCAACATGATTTAATTTAAGGAGAAAGGCACTAGCTGGGCAGGGAGAAGGAGCAGTTTAGTGTATCTTTTTTGATTTTCAGGGGTGTTTATTGTGCTCTTGTTGGTTGTGCTCTGACACATCTGGGAGGAGAGTCTGCTGTGTCCACAGGGCTTGATGCATAGCACGTGCTTACTAGATATCTGTTGACTGAGTCATAAGGCAGGGATAGGCCCTGACAAAGGAAAATGAAGGTGACCCATCGAGTGAAGGAGATTGCATTTTCCCATGGCAGGTTTTGGATTTTTCTGACTGAGTGAGGTAGTGAACAAAAATCAAGCCTTGTTTCCATTTCATATGTTTTCTATGGTTGCTTAGAGCCAGCATAGATCAAGATGCACCAGGCAAATGAGGCCAGCATTCCTGGGCTTCAGAGCCACCCACATATCCACCATGAAAGGAGTTGAGCTTTCCCACGTAGCCTTTCTCCTACAGTGGCTTGGCTACCTGAACATCAGGGAGAATGATATTTGACTTCATTGAAAATATTTTGAAAGTGTCAGCTTAAAAACATTCTCTGTTTAGTCAGTTTCTTCTTAGACTTCTTTAAAACTTGAGGCCCAGGCCACACCCTAGACCACTTAAACTAGACCACTTAAATCATAGGTCTAGGGATGGGAGCTTTGACAATCAGAGCCAGCTTGTTAAGAGCTATTTACTTATTCATATACATGTATATATGTGTGTATATATAAATACACACACACAAACATACACATACATTGTGCTTGCTCTGTAGCTCTTAAAATACTTGAATGAGCAAAAAGACGCAGTTCTTAAGCACAGGAAGTTCACCTGCTAGTGGATGGGAAGAACCTGTAAGTCTAACTTATAGACTCCAAGGTGATTCCAATCATCAGTGATTAGGAGTCCCTGTGACCAAAATTGTGGAGACACATGCTATTGTGTGAATAGATTTGCTGAGTGGGCAAAGCCAAAGACAGGTGAAGCCTTGGACAGCAAGATTGCAGACTGGCTAAGGTGAAAGGAGTGGAGAGACCAGAAGAGAGACTGGATCCAGGTTTTTGATGAGAATTGGCCATTTCCCTACTGCTGATCCTGGGGACATAACAATCTCCTGGTTTATAGATCAGGTGGCTGTGCCAAAAGAGGAAATGCCTAGCTGAGATTGTATACTGGGCTGGAAACGGAAAAATAAAGGGGGGAATAATGTTGACATGGGCCCATTCCCAGTAACAAGTGGGAAATAAGTGATTTTCTTGATATAGGCTCTCATATTTATTTGTTTTTACTTAGCTAAATGATTTTAGCTCCCTAAAGCACCATCTAGGGAGCTCTGGTGGCATAGTTGCTAAGTCATCTGACTGCTAATCAGAAGGCTGGTGGTTCAACTCCACCACTCCCCAGAAGGAAGGTTGGGCAATCTATTTCTGTAGTGATACCACCTCTGAAACCCAATGAGGGATCGTTATGAGTCAGGTCCCAATAGACGGCAAATAACAACAACAACAACATCATAGCTGAAACTAACAAATGCACTTGCTTGCTGGAATTATACCTGTGGACTTCCTTCCTTATCCCTTATCCTTGGAGTTCTTGGCTTATGAGCAGATCATGAAGGGACAAGTGAACATGGGGGCAATGGATGTAGCAGAAATGTGAGGGCTCCATCAAAGGTGGTTGACAGCTTTGTCTCTGCCTCTCCTGACTCAGTTCCTAAGTTTCCATGTAAGAGAGCTATTGCTCTTGCAGGCCTATCTCCTGTATCCTGGAACGTTTTGGTAACCTCTAGCCCTGGTAGCATAGTGCCTAAGGCACTTGACTGCTAACTAGAAGGCTGGTGGTTCAAACCCCTCAGCCACTCCTTGGAAGGAAGGTTGGGCAATCTACTTCTGGTAGTGACACCACCTTGGAAATCCAAGGAGGGGTTGCCATGAGTCTCATCTGACTTGACAGCACACAACAACAGTACTTGCTTGCTTGAACAGGGGATCTGGGAGTGGCAGCCTGAGTCAGAGTTCTGGTCATGGTGGTTGGTAGCAGACCTTGCTTTGGGGGTTTTCCTTTTGGACAGTGGCCTTCCTTCTTGCCATCTCCCTCCTAGCCAGGCAGCACTGTGTATAAGCCTTATCAAGGCCATGTCAGCTCATGCCACTTCTGTGAATAGGTAGCTGTCAACTGTGCCCAGCCAGGACCCTGCTAAATCAATTTTCATTGAGTTGATTCTAACTCATGCGTTACATCATATGTTTCAGAGAAGAACTGTAGTCTATAGAGTTTTCAATGGCTGTGACTGTTTAGAAGCAGATCTTCAGGTTTTTCTTCAGAGGTGCCTCTGAGTGAACTCAAACCTCCAACTTTTCTATTAACAGCTGAGCTTGTTAACTGTTATTACAACCCAGGATTCAGGATCCTGGTACCTCCTTGTAAATACAAGTTTCTATTTTTCTAGTAAGTGAAATGTTGGGGCTACTTTCTTGTTTATTTACTTAACCTTTTATATTTTATCTTCTATCAACTGTCTCATGTTATTTGTTGAGGAAATCATGGAACTGATCTAAACCTCATTTTTCTCACTTATAGAACAGGGTTCCTTTCAGGATTAGTTTTTATTTCATATCATGTGTTGTTAGTGCTCATTGTCAGGCCTATAGCATCAAGAGCTGCTTGCTAAATATTGCAGCCTTCCCTCAGAGCAGCAATGATGTTTCTACAGTCATTCTCTTTCAAATGCAGGGCCGGGGGTATGAAGTGATCTGGGTGAGAGTATGCAGTGATCAGTGCCAAGATTGGGATACAAACCCAAGTCTGACAGTCTAAGATTAGAACTCTTCTACTCTGATCACAAATAGAAAGTATCTGACTATTTTTCTGAGAGTGTTTTCTTGGACAAATGTTATTTAAAAAAAATTCATCTTGTTAAAATTATTTTAAAATTTTAAATTATTTGATTATGTAATACATTCACAAGTTTCAATATTTTTTTAAAAAAATTAAAAAGAGTATAAAGTAAACTATCCTTCCCACCCACAAAAAAGTTAACTCCTGTGTGTTTAATTCCCATTTCCTTCCTGCCTGAATAGATACCTAGCACTGTTAGTTTTCTGTGTATCACACATAACTCCTCTTTTTCACCAATATCCTTGCAGTTATTTTTTTATTAAATCAGAAAGAACTTCTGGATTATATTTTCACAGGTGCATACTCCAGGTTCTTATTTTGTTTGTTTCTCTGTGCATTTAATTTACAAGTGCGATATTTTCTTCTGAGTTAGTGGATCATGATTTGTTTTACATATAATGGACATTTAAGCTGTTTTCAATATTTTGCTACTGAAAATGTTGTTGAATGAATAATATTGAACATAGATAAGTTCATAACTGTGTGAGGATATTTGCAGGAAAAGTACCTAGAAATAGAAATGCTTATTAGGGATTTGTATGTATATGTGTATCCAAGTGTGCAAACACATGTGTAATTTTGCTAAATATTGCAAAGTTGTCCTTCATAAGAACCAATGTATACTTCTACTAACTACTGGTAACATAGTGGCTAAGACACTTGCCTGCTAACCAGACGGCTGGTGGTTCAAACCCACCAGCCACTCCTCGGAAGGAAGGTTCGGCAATCCTACTTCCATAGTGATACTGCCTCGGAAACCCAAGGAGGGGTCGCTATGAGTCAGGTTTGACTCGACGGCACATAACAACAACAACGACAACAACAACTAACAACTGGAGTAGGAATATAAATTTTCCTACAGCCTTGATTACTTAGTGCCTTATCTATATGAAAAATGGTAACTCAGAATAAAAATGAAATTTGTATTTTTCTTATCCTACATAAAGCAGTGTATATTTTAAAATATTTAAGAGCCATTTGTTTTTCCTTTTCTGTAAACAGCTATTCATATCATTTTCCTACATTAAAAATTTGATTTCTGATCTGTGTTTTTCTTGTTGACTTGAAGGAGTTCTTATACATGAGAGAGACTATCCTTTGTGTTGTCTGTTACCAGTATTTTCCCCAGAATTTTGGTAACTTTGATTTTGCTTATCATAATCATCATTATTATTTTTAATGTCATGGAAGGTTTTTATATAGTAAAATTTATCATTCTTTTCTTTTATGGACTCTAGGTTTTAAATAACTTTTCATGTTTTCTTCTAGTGTTTTTATAATTTTTATAATTTCAGTTTGTTACATTTAAATCTTTGATCTGTTCAGAATTCATCCAGGTGTATTGTGTGAGGAATGAATTCAATGCAATATTTTTCCAGATAGTAATCCAGTTGTCCCAACACCATTTATTGAATAATTCATATTTTCTGCCCTTTCTTAGGGTTTGGTTAAGGGCAAAATCTTCTCAACTTTCATTCTGCCTTAGTGAATTTTAGCCTGGCATTTCCAAGGGAAGTGAAACATGTTTTGCCAAAATGTTTGCACATTCCTGTCCTTTTTGGTATTGCTATCCTAACTTATACTCTTTTCCTTAAAAGGAAAGACATTTGCCTGCTAACCAGGAGGTAGGAAGTTCAAACCCACCAGCTGCTCCACAGGAGGAAGATGAGGCAATCTACTTTTGTAAAAATTTACAGCCATAGAAACCCAATGGGTGTGACATGAGTTGGAATCAACTCGATAGCAGAGGGGACCCTAATCTATCCTCCTGCTTCTCAATTCTTTGTGCATTGCCTAACTTGATAACAGAATTTTTATTTCTGTTTTTACAAAAAGTAATGTAAAGGCCCAATGTGCCTGATATGCCTTTGTTGTTACCACAGCACCATTTGCAAACAGAGAGCTCTTAACAAATAGCTCATGGATTGTGAATTTCCACCAAATGATTCTGCCTCAGGGCAGGATGGTACTGCCAGTGAAAAGTAGGTAGAATAAGGTCCACATTTGGAAGTAAGAGCATAAAGGCAGAGAGGGAGGTTAGATCAGTTGTTAAGCATACAAAAGATAACTGAAGAAGTGCCCCCCGCCCTTTCTGTGAGCCCAACGTTGCCCATTTCCATCTAACTCATCTAATAACCCCTGCAGAAGGAGTGATTCACAAGCTAAAAAAATGAAAATGATGCTGGACATTTATTTGGGTCCTGTTTATGTATTTATGTATTCATTTATAAAATTTATTTTCCCATTTAAAAAAGAATGCTATTCCATATAGATACATGTATATTTCTTTGAATTTCTTTGTACATTTAATCAATCTTATTCAGTAAAGAGTTTAATGCTGCTAACAAACGCAAAATAAAAAAGATAAGAAAAAGAACTGGTGAGATGGGGGCCAAGAGAAAGAAGGAGAAGAAATTAATGAAGCTAGGAGAGGACACACTCATAGAAGTATGAATTGTATGTCTGTACAACTGCTACATTATGTACAAATTTGGCTCTGCATTTACTACAGGCAAAACAAAAATGGAAGTACCAGTTATAACCTTTACAATAAAACAAACTTTCCCTGATAAAGTGTCCTGGGCAGAGTTCTCCCAAAGGTCCAGCATCCTTATTATAAAGGAATTCTGGACCTCATTGGGATTTGAAAATCATACATGTAGACTTGATTACAGGAAACAGGAGAAGTGTGGACTTTTCCTTACCAGATAGAGGAGAAAGTTCTTCACTTCTAGCAGGTTTTGCAGGCAGTGCAGGTTTTATAAGGCATGTAGTTTATACCATTTCAGAGGCTTTCTTTAAGGAAAAGGACATGGAATTATAAAAATAAAATCAGGTATGAAAGTGAATATTTATAGAGTGACAAAATTAAAACTTGGATGTCTTTTATTTCTCTTTCTTGACTTACTGCCCGGCTGGGACTTCCAATACAACATTAAATAGAAGTAAGGATAGAGAGCATCTTTGTCTGGTTCCCATTCATAAGGGGAATGCTTTGAGTCTTTCTTTGTTAACCATAATGTTGGTCATTGGCTTTGCATTATGCCCTTTATTACGTTGAGGAATTTCCTTTCTATCCCCATTTTGCTGAGAGTTCTGAATAGGAATAGGTGTTGGATTTTATCAAATGCCTTTTCCATCCTATTGATTGATAGGATCATGTGGTTCTTTTATTTTGTTTTGTTTATGTATTGGATTACATTGATTGGTTTTCTGATGTTGAAGCATCCTTGCATACCCAGTATGAGTCCCATTTGGTCAGGATGTATTATTTTTTTGATACGTTGTTGGATTCTGTTGGCTAGGATTTTGTTGAAGTTTTTGCGTCTATATTCATGAGGGATATTAGTCTGTAGTTTTTCTTTTTAGTGGTGTCTTTCCCTGGTTTTGGTATCAGTGTTATGCTTGGTTAATAAAATGAATTTGGAACTATTTCGCCTCTTTCTATGTTCTGGAATAGCTTGAGTAGTATAGGTGTCAACTCTTGCCTGAATGTTTGGTAAAATTCTCCAGTGAAGCCATCAGGGCCAGAACTTTTCTTGTGGGAGTTTTTTTAAAATTTTTTTTATTATTTTTTTTATGACCTGTTTAATTTCTTCCTTTTTTATGGGTCTGTTCCAGTATTATATCTCTGAGTGGGATTGTGTAGGTAGGTCTTGGTGGTGTAGTGCCTAAGGCATTTTACTGCTAACCAGAAGGCTAGAGGTTCAAACCCACAAGCTACTCCTCAGAAGGAAGGTTGCACAATCTACTTTCATAGTGATACCACCTCAGAAACCCAAGGAAGGGTTGCTAAGAGTCAGATCTGACTTGACTGCAATGTGTTGCATTTGTTGTGTTTCTAGAAACTTGTCCATCCTTCTGGATTCTTGAATCTTTTGGAGTACACTTCTTCATAATATTCTGTCAATATCTTTTTTATTTCAGTTGATTTCATTGTGATTTCACCTGTTCATATTTTACTCTTGTTATTCTCATCTTCTCTTTCTTTTCTTTTGTTAGATTTGTGAATGGTCTGTCAAATTCATTGCTCATTTTGAAGAACTAGCTTCTTTTTTTTTAATTTTCTCTATTTTTGTTTTGTTTTGTTTTCTGTTTCCTTTATTTCTGTTCTGATCTTTATTATTTCCTTACTTCTGGATACTATAGGTTTCTTTTGTTGTTCTAATTGTTGGCGTTGTTGACTTAGAGTGTTGACTTTGTTTCTTTCCTCTTTTTTGATGTATGGATTGATTGTTATAAATTAATCTCTGAGTACTGTTTTTGCTGTGTTCCATCATTTTTAGTAAGATGTATCATCATTCCCATTTCTTTCTAGGAATTTTAAAATTTCATTTCTTCTATTACCCAGCAGTTTTTGAGCAGTATATTATTCAACTTTCACATTTGATGTTTTTTTCCTTGATCTTCCTGTTACTAATTTCTACGTTTATAGCATTGTGGTCCTAGAAGATGCTTTGTAAGGTTTCAGTGTTTCTGAATTTATTGAGGTTTGTTTTATGTCTTAAAATATGATCTATCCTGGATTCAATCTATATGCTGAGCAAATAATCCGAGAAGCTGGACTATATGAAGAAAAACGTGGCATCAGGATTGAAGGAAGAATCATTAACAACCTGAGATATACTGATGATACAACTTTGCTTGCTGAAAGTGAGGATGACTTCAGACACTTGCTGATGAAGATTGAGGAACACATTCTGCAGTATGGACTACATCTCAATATAAAGAAGACAAAAATCCTCACAACTGGACCAATAAGCACTATCACAATAAATAGAAAAAAGATTGAGGTTGTCAATGAATTCATGTTGCTTGATTCTACAATCGACACCAATGGAAGCAGCAATCAGGACATTAGAGGATGTGTAGTACTGGGCAGGTCGGCTGTGAAGGAACTGTTTCAAGTACTGAGGAGCAAGGATGTCTCCTTGAGGACGAAGGTGCACCTGACACAGGCCATGATATTTCCAATCACTTCATAAGCATGTGAGAGCTGGACAATGAATAAGGAAGACTGAAGAAGAGTTGATGCTTTTGAGTTGTGGTGCTGGCAGAGAATGCTGAAGGTACCATGGACTTCTAAGAGAACTAACAGATCTGTCCTGGAGGAAGTGCAGCCAAGATGCTCCTTGGAAGTGAGGATGCCAGACTTCATCTCACCTACTTTGGTCATGTTGTCAGAGGGGACCATTCCCTGGAGAAGGATATCATGCTTGGTAAGGTCAGCAAAAGAGGGGAAGGCCTTCGATGAGATGGATTGACACAGTGGTTGTGACAATAGGCTCAAGTATAGCAAGGATCATGGAGTTGGCGTGGGATCAGGAGATGTTTTGTTCTGCTGTGCATGGGGTCGTTATGGGTCGAAAACAACTAGACGGCACCTAACAACAACATTCTGGACAATGATCCTTGTGCATTGGAGAAGAATGTGAATTGTGCTTTTATTAGGTGGAGTGCTCTGTACATGTCTGTGAGGTTGATTGTGTTGTTGAGTTTTTCTGTATCTTTTTCAATTTTCTTTTTCTAGTTGATCTTCCTTCCTTGAAAGTGGCATGTTAAAGTCTCCTACTACTGTTGTAGAGTTATCTATTTTTCTTTCAATTCAATTAACATTTGCTTCATGTATTTTGGAGGACTTTCATTGGGTGTATAGATATGAATCATCGTAATATCTTCTTGGTCAATAAACCCTTTAAGCATTATATAGTGTCCTTCTTTGTCCATTATTCTGGATTTCACCTTGATGTCTATTTTATCAGAAATTAACTTTGCCACTCCTACTCTTTTTTGATTACCATTGGCTTGGTATATTTATTTTACCCCTTAACTTTTAATTTGTGTCTAAAGTGATGCAGTGAGGGAGAGCAGGAAAAAGGAGATTAAAAGCCAAGAACCTGGACAGAGGAGCAGTCCACCGCAGGGATCCAAATGAGAAGAACTCAGCCATACCCAAAGCAGCAGTGAGGGGGAGCAGGAAAAAGGAGATTAAAAGCATTATATAGTGTCCTTCTTTGTCAAATATTCTGGATTTCAGCTAGATGTCTATTTTATCAGAAATTAACTTTGCCACTCCTACTCTTTTCTGCTTTCCATTGGCTTGATATATTTATTTTACCCCTTAACTTTTAATTTGTGTCTAAGTGTGATGCAGTGAGGGACAGCAGGAAAAAGGAGATTAAAAGCCAGGAACCCGGACAGAGGAGCAGTCCACCGCAGGGATCCAGATGAGGAGAAGAACTCAGCCATGCCCAAAACAGCAGTGAGGGAGAGCAGGAAAAAGGGGATTAAAAGCCAGGAACTCAGAGGACCAGTCAGCCACAGGGATCCAGATGAGAAGAGGGAACTCAGGCATGCCCAAACCAGCAGGGCAGGAGAGTGGAAAAAAGGGGTAAAAAAAGCCAGGAACTCAGACAGAGGAGCAGTCAGCCACAGGGATCAAAGTGGGGAGAGGAACTCAGGCACAACCAAAGCAGCAGGGTGGGAGAGCGGGA
>NW_006921667.1:2582367-2626292 GCF_000298275.1 Orycteropus afer afer | reverse complement strand
TCCTGGAGGAAGTGCACCCGAAATGCTCCTTGGAAGCAAGAATGGCCAGACTTCGTCTCACCTATTTTGGTCATATTGTCAGAAGGGACCATTCCAAGGATGTCATGCTTGGTAGGGTGGAGGGTTGACAAAAGAGGGGGAGGCCTTCAGCAAGATGGATTGACACAGTGGCTGCGATGATGGGCTCAAATATAGCAGGGATCGTGGAGCTGGTGTGGAATTGGGCAGCGTTTCGTTCTGCTGTGCATGGGGTCTCTATGAATCGGAAAAGACTCAATGGCACCTAACAACAACAACAAAGAGGGTCTCTTGTAGGCAGCATATCAATGAGTCTTCTTTTCTTTTCTAGTCTGCCACTCTCTTTCTCTTGATTGGTGTGTGTAGTACATTCACATTGAGTGTAATTAGTGATAGGCATGGATTGATTCCTGTCATTCTATTTTTTTTTTTTTCCTCATGTTGTTGGAGATTTCTCTGGTACAAATACTTTTCTGTACTGAGTTCATTTTGTTATCAAGTGTTTCCTCTCTACTCTTCTTTATTATTGGTTTTGTGCTTAGTAAGCTCATATGTTTTCCTTCTTTTTGGGTTTTCTCACTGGAATTGTTCATTTTCTTTGTTGTTACCTTGGAGTGAAGTCTTGTCTCTATAATTTTGGAACAGTCTGTTGTATAAGGACAGTGTCCTCTTTTCCTCTCCCTTTGGAATTTCTGTACCTAGGAATTTTATTCCTCTTTTTTGTTGCTGGTGTTGTGTGCAGATTGACTCCCTTGTTTCTTTGTGTACAATGTTTTATGAGCTTGTTTTGAGTATCTATTTCTGATTTGGTTTTAAGAATGATGTCACATGTCCTGATTTTAATTTTTTTTTTTTTTTTTTTTTGGTAGGTTCTCTATTGGAAGGACTTCCTTTAGCATTTCTTGCAGGGTTGGTTTGGTTTTCACAAACTCCCTTAATTTCTGGTTGTCTGAGAATGTCTTGATTTTACACTCATATTTTATGGACAATTTGGTTGGATACAGAATTCTTGGTTGGAAGTTATTTTCCTTCAGTGTTTTATATATACTGTCCCATTGCCTTCTTGCCTGCATGGTTTCTGCTGAATAATCAGAACTGATTCTAATTGTCCGTCCATTGTAGTTGACATTTCTTTTTTCCCAGGCTGCTTGCAAGATTCTTTCTTTGTCTTTGGTTGTGGACAGTTTGATTATGATATGTCTTGGTGACTTTCTCTTAGGGTTTATCCTGTATGGGGTTCGTTGAGCTTCTTGGAAAAATATTTTTTCTTTCTTCACAAAATGGGGGAAATTTTCTGTTAGCAAGTCTTCCACAATTTTCTCAGCAGGTTTTTTTTTTCACCTCTTCTTATTCTGGAATTCCAATGAGGCATATATTGTTTCTTTTCATGTCATCCCATATAACTCTTAGGTTCTCTTCATTTCTCTTAAATCTTTGTGTTCTTGTTACCTAGTGCCACTCTGACAAGAATATACCACAAATGGGATGGCTGTAACAAACAAGAGTTTATTCCTAAAATTTGGAGGCTTTAAGTCAAAGTTCAAGTGCCAGGCTCTAGGGGCTGTGTGAAAGCCCCTCAACCTTGGGGTCCAGCTCTGCATCCTCCTCCTGGCCCACTGAAGCTAGAGGCATTTCTTTACTCAGACAGCTCCTGGATGCTGAAGCTGAGGAGCCTCAAGGTTGACCAGTAAAAAGACACAGTCCTGATGTTACCAAACCACATGGCAGGCCATTAACTTAAATCCATTTTAAGTCCCAAGGTTGGCAGAGCATAGCAGGCTGCTGAACAATGACATGGCTACATGCAGGGTCCAAGCATGCCATATGCTAGAGACCATTCCCAAGGCTTCTCCTTAAATACAGGAAGCAGACCACATCCCAAAACAGCTACTCAGCTGCTTGTGGTAGATACCACCATGTTGCTGATTGACAGTCTCATCATGGGGAATAACTACCAGCAGCTTCCCAGCCACTCAACCAGGCCTAGCCAAGTTGACACACAAACATAACCACCACACTTTGTTTTGATTTTTCTTCATACAGGCTGGTGTCAAGAGATTTATCTTCTAGTTGGGAAATGCATTTTTCAGCCAGTTCTAGCCTGTTCTTCTGTGTTTCTATTGTGTTGTGTAATTCTGTAATTTTAGTGTTCATCTTCTGGATTTCTAACTGCTGTTTTTGTATGAGTTCTTATTGCATATTAATCTTGTTATTTTGTTCTTGAATCTTTTCCTGAGTTTTTCCAGCATATTGTCTGTGTTCTCCTTTCTGTTTGAGGTTTCCTTAAGCTCTTGTAGAGTTCTATAAACATATCTTCTAAATTCCTTCTCAGATAATTTTATTGCCTCCTCTTCCTCCATGTTTAATAAGACTTTTGTTTGGGATTTTATTTCTATTGTCTTATCCTTTTTGTTTGTTTGTTTGTTTGATTTGAGGTTTCCTGTTGTTTCCTAGTCATTTTGAAGTTGTTATCTTTAACTGTTACTTATGTATTAATTTGTTTTGCCTTGATTTTATGTTTAAATAATTTTGCAAGGGTGAAAATGGTATATTTTATTTTTTGTTTATTAATTCAAGTGTTTGGATTGCTCTGCAGTTTTCTTTGTTTTGGTGGAATCACTGTGGGGAATGTGGATGTAGGTCTCTGTTTGTTGTGAAGGGGATTTAGATTTGGGACAAGCAGGTGTTATGGTGTCTTAATCTGGTTCTTCTGAGTCAGGGGAGAAGGGGAAAAAGAGGAAGAAAAGAAAAAAGGTGCCAGTAGCGAGTCCCTGCTTTCTGAGTTTCCATGGTTACTGCTGCTTCCAGGGTTTTGTTTTGAGTCTGCTTGGAATGGCTACCAAGGATGATGTTTTGTTGTTGCTCACAGATCCATGGTTCAAAATTGGCAAAGACCCCAATGGTTAGGGGGCTACTACTTTCCACTTGGGTCAGATTTCTGCAAAAACCCTGTACTCCAGACTCCTCTGTGCTAAAAAGCTTTCCTGGAAGAGCTAAATCCCAGCCTTGCACAGTGAGCTTGTCCCAGGGCCCACCCACCTGTAGCACATTTCCACCCTTCCTCCTTTCTGCTCCCAACCCAGCAGTGACCTGAACCAGAGGGGTTTCTACCTTGTTTCTCAGAAATGTTGTCCACTTACTCAGCTCAGTTCCCAAGGTTACTGTCAGAAGCTTCTGTTACATTTAGTCTGAGTCCCTGAAGCTGCTGTTGGCTCCCTTTCTTATATCGTCCACAGTTTTCTCTGGTATTGTTAAAAGAATTTTTCACTTCTCCACCTCACCATCTCACCCACTGCTGGACAGGTTTGTTTATTTTTATTTTTTCTGACTGTTTACCCTGTTGTTTTTTTTTCCCCCTCCTTCTTCACTAAATCTGGCCTTCTCTAAGTTAAAGAGCTGTTAACAGCCCTAGAATCCCTGCTTCAGACTGCTGCATCTAGTTTTTCAGGCATTGAGCTGCTAGAGGGAACAAACGTGTGGGCTACAGGTACAACACCATCTTCCAATTTGCATATATGATGTTCTTGATGTCATCTCACAACCTGCTTATTCTTTGGTCATTGGTGTTCAATGAATCAAATCTATTCTTCAGATTATCTCTAAATTCAGGTGGAATATACTCAAGGTCATATTTTGGCTGTCATAGACTTGTTTTAGTTTTCTTCAGCTTCAAATTAAACTTGCATATGAGCAACAGATGGTGTGTTCCACAATTATCCCCTGGCCTTGTTCTGAATTATGATATTGAGCTTCTCCATTTTCTCTTTTCACAAATGTACTTGATTTGGTTCCTATATATTCCATTTGGCAAGGTTCACATGTGTAGTCGCCACATATATTGTGGAAAAAAAGGTATTTGGATTGGCCATTGGTGTTGCAAAATTCCATCATGCACTCTTCAGCATCATTTCTATCATTGAGACCATATTTTACAACTACTGATGCTTCTTTGTTTTCAACTTTCTCATTCCTATCACCAGTAATTATCAATACATCTTGATTGCATGTTTGATCAATATCAGTCTCCAATAGTTGGTAAAATTTTCAATTTCTTTATCTTTTGCTTTAGTGGTGAGTACATGTATTTGAATAATAATAGTATTAACTGATCTTCATTGCAGATTGCATGCATGTTATCCTATCACTAATACCATTGTACTTCAAGATAGGTCTTGAACTGTTTTTTTTTTTTGATGATGAGTTCAATGCCATTCCTCTTCAATTTGTTATTTTTGCAGTAGTAGACCATATGACTGTCTGATTCAAAAAGGCCAAAACCAGTCCATTTCCGCTCAGTAATGACTAGGATATCAATCTTAATGCTTTCCATTTCATTTTCACAACTCCCAATTTTACTAGATTTATATTTCATAGATCCCATGTTCTGGTTATTAATGAATGTTTGCAGCTGTTTCTTCTTATTTTGAGTCATGCCACATCAGCAAATGAAGGTCCTGAAATCTTTACTCCATCCATACCATGAAGTCAATTCTATTTTGAAGAGGCAGCTCTTCCTCAGTTGTATTTTGAGTGCTCTCCAACCTGAGGGGCTCATATTCTAGTACTATATCAAACAATGTTTTATTTCTATTTATAAGGTTTTCAGTGGCCAATTTTCTTTCAGAAGTTGATGGGCACATCCTTCTTCCTAGTCTATCTTAGTCTGGAAGCTCTGCTGAAACAGTTTCACCATGAGTGACTCTGCTGGTATTTGAAATTCCAGTGGCATACTTTCCAGGATTATAACAACACACAAACCACCATAGAATGACAAACTGACAAATAAATGGTGGAACAACAGCATGTAAATTATTAACTACCTGGCGTTCAGTTCTGTAACATTTTTACCTGCCTTTTTTGGCTCTTCTTTACTACTCTAAATTTAGTTTTCTATATAAGGATTAGTAAAGGAGCTCTGTTGGCACAGTGCCTAAAGCATTTGAATGCTAACCCACCAGCTTTTCCATGGAAGGAAGATGGGCAGTCTACATCTATAAAGATTTACAACCTTAGAAACCCAACAGTGATTGCTATGAGGTTTTTTTTTTTCTTCAGTATGGTTGATTGAAAGTTTTTTTTTTTTTTTTAAGTAGTAATTGGTTGGAAAACGTTATTCATCATTGTAAATGTAAATTTAGAGTTATTATCAAATCTGGGAATATGTCAATCAAGTTTCTTTAATATATGAGTCTTAAGATTTGGAAGAATTTACCATTACTACTTTCTGACTTAGTTTACTTCAAACCTTATTTCACCTCCATTACCACATATTTCTGGTTCTTGAAACTGTGGGACATATATAGCAATGACAGGTTCTTGCCTCCACACTTTTGTAATATGAACCCAGTTGATTTGATCAAGGTAGTTCAAACTGTTCCTGCATTTCCACTCTGGGAAAGCTAGCCTAGTTAACTATACACAGAAGTGACTTCAAACCATAGCAATGTATCCCACAAAGCTCAACACACTAGTCATCTGTCAGTTTGTCATACTGTGGTGGCTTGTGTGTTACTGTGATGCTGGAAGCTGTGCCACAGGTATTTCAATTATCAGCATGGTCAACTATGTTGTAGTAGAGCTTCCAGAATAAGACAGACTAGAAAGGAAAGCCTGGTAATCTACTTCTGAAAACTGGTCTGTGAAAATTTTATGAATAGCAATGAAACATTGTCTGATATGGTGCTGGAGGATGAGCTTCTCAAATTGGAAGGTACTCAAAATATGACTTGAGAATAGCTGCTCCTCAAAGTAGAATCAGCCTTAATGACACAAATGGAGTAAAGCTTTCAAGACCTTCCTCTGCTGATGTGGGATGACTCAAAATGAGAATGAATAGCTGCAAACATCCATTAATAAATGAAATGTGGATTTTATGAAGTATAAATCTAGGAAAACTGGAAGTAATCAAAAAGGAAGTGGAATACATAAAGATTGATATCTTAGGAAATAGTGAGCTGAAATGGGCTGCTAGCAGCCATTTTTAATTGGACAAACATATGTTCTACTATGCAAGCAATGACAAATTGAAGAGAAATGGCATCACATTCAAGAACATTTCAAGATCTATCCTGAAGTATAATGCTGTCAGTGATAGAATAATATCCATGTGTCTACAAGAAAGACCAGTTAACATGATTATTATTAAAATTTACACACCATCCACTATGCCAAAGATGAGGAAAGCAAAGATTTTCCAAACTTCACAGTCTGAAATTAATCCAACATGCACTCAAGATGCATTGATAATTATTGGTGATTGGAGTGCAAAAATTGGAAACAAAGCAGGATTGGTAGCTGGAAAACAAGGCTTTGATAGAAATGAGATCACATGATAGAATGTTGTAAGACCAACAATCATTCACTACAAATATCTTTTTACATAATAAAAAACAACAGTAATTGTAAGAATGGATATTGTCAAATGGAATACAGAGGAATCCAATTCACTGTATCTGTAGATAGTGAAAATGGAGAAGCACAAAATCATGAATCAGAAGAGAGCCAGGGTTTGGCTATAGAACAGAACATCAGTTGCTCATATGCAATTTCAAGTTAAAGCTGAGAAGAATTTAAACAAATCCACAAAAACCAAAAGTGATTCAAAGATGAAGTATGACCTTGAGTATATCCCACCTAAATTTAGAGACCATCTGTAGAATAGATTTGATACATTTAACATTATATTATAATGTTATAATATTATAATGAAAAATCCAAAGACCTAGAGTTAGAAAACTGTGGTAGTTCAGCTGGTTTGTCAACTTGGCTGGGCCTGGTTGAGTCAGCTGGATTAGTATTCCCCATGATGAGACTGGTAGTCAACTCCATGGTAGAATCTACTGTGAGCAGCTGAGTAGCTGCCTTGGGGAATGTGGCCTGCTTCCTGTATTTAAGCAGATGCATTGGAGAATGGTCTCTAGCTTATGGCACCCTTGGATGCTACATGTAGCCATGTCATAGTTCAGCAGCCTGCCATGCTCTGCCGACCTTGGGACTTACAGTGGATTTAAAGGGCCTGCCATGTGGTTTGGTAACATACGGACTGTTACTTTTTACTTGTCAACCTTGGGTTTGTCAGCCTCAGCATCTAGAAGCTGTCTGAGTGAAGAAAAGCCTCTAGCTCCAGTGGGCCAGGAGCAAAAGGCAGAGCTGGACCCAAGGTTGAGGGGCTTTCCCCCAGCCCCTACAGCCTGGCATTTTGAACTTGGACTTAAAGACTCCAAACTGTAAGAGAATAAACTTCTGTTTGTTAAGGTCATCCCATTTGTGGTATATTCTTGTCAGAGTGGCACTAGGTAACCAGAACAATGACCAAAGAAAAGATGAGTTGTGGGATGACATCAAGGACATGAAGAAAGCAAAAGATCATGATAAAAGATAAGAAATAAAGAAAAGGCCAAAATGGATGGCAGAAAAGATTCTGAAACTTGCTATGGAACAGAGAGTAGCTAAAGTGAATGGGAAAAAGGATGAAATATAAGAGCTGAACAGAAGATTTCAAAGAATGGCTTGAGAAGACAAAGTAAAATGTTATAATGAAAAATACAAAGACCTGGAATTAGAAAACCAACAGGAAGAACACGCTTGACATTTCTCAAGCTGAAAGAACTGAAGAAAAAATTCAAGACCTGGGTTGTATTATTGAAGGATTCTATGGGCAAAATATGGAACAATTCATGAAGCATCAAAAGAAAATGGAAGGAATATACAAAGTCACTGTATCAAAAAGAATTGATTGACATTTAAATATTTCAGGAGGTAGTATATGATCAGGAACCAAGAATATTGAAGGAATAAGTCCACGCTGCACTGAAGGCGCTGGTGAAAACAAGATTCCAAGAATTGACAGAATACCAATTGAGATGTTTCAATAAATGATTTCAATGCTGGAAGCACTCACTCATTTTTGTCAAGAAATTTAGAAGACAGCTACCTGCCAACTAACATGAAGAGATCAAATGCTATGTTCTGTTGTGTATGCAGTCACCATGAGTAGGGAACACAGTTGATGGCAGCTAACAACAGTATAGGAGCTCTCGTGGCATAGTGCCTAAGGCATTTGACTGCTCACCGGAAGACTGGCAGTTCAAACCCACCAGACACTCCTCAGAAGGAAGACTGGGCAAGCTACTTCCATAGCGATACTGCCTAGGAAACCCAAAGAGGGGTCACTTTGAGTCAGATCTGACTCTACAGCAGTGAGTTTGGGTTTTGGTTTAACAATAGTATGTATGTGCATGTATATTTATTTATCTATCTGTTTTAAGGAATTGGCTTACATGATTGTGTGGTTGGCTAATTTTATATTTTGTAGTCCAAGTGGAGAGGAGCCCTGATGATGAAACAGTTAAGTTCTTGGCTGCTAACCGAAAGGTTGCAAATTTGAACACACACAGTGGGTCCCCAGGAGAAAGACCTAGCAATTGGCTTCCATAAACATTGCAGCCTAGAAAACCCTATGGAGCAGTTCTCCTCTGTTTACATCCAACTGGCTCACATCCATAATAGGCTAGATAACAGCTGGTGACAGGCAGAATTCTTGTTTAAGTCTTGAGGCAGTATGTTCTGGTTACCTTGTGCCACTCTGACAAGAATATACAACAAATGGGATGGCTTTAAAAAACAGGAGTTTATTGTCTTACAGGTTTTGGAGGCTGGAAGTCCAAATTCCAAGTGCCAGGCTCTAGAGGGTGTGTGAAATCCCCTGGACCTTGGTCTTTAGCTCTGCCTGTTGCTTTCAGACTACTGAAGCTAGAGGTATCTCTTCATTCAGACAGCTGCTGACTGCTAAGACTTACAAGCCCAAGGTTGACAAATAAAATGGCACAGACCCAATATTACCAAACCACATGACCATTGAAAGTCTCAAGATCAGCAGAGCATGGCAGGCTGCTGAACAGCAACTCCGCTACATGCAGGGTCCACACATACCTTAAGCTAGAGACCATTCCCAAAGCTGTTTCTTATATATGGGAAGCAGACCACATACCCAAAGCAGCTACTCAGCTACTCCAATAGATTCCACCATGGAGTTAATTACTAATCTCACCATGGGGAATGACTACATTCAGCTGCCCAGCGACTTAACCAGGCTCAGCTAAGTTAACATACAAACTTCACCACCACATAGTATTTCTTCTTCTCTGGGAAACCTCAGTTTTTTCCCTTATGATCTTTAACTGAGTAGATAAGGCCCACCCTCATGTTGAGGGTAATTTCCTTTCAACTGACTGTAAATGTGAATTGCATGTAAATATCATCACAGCAACATATACATTAGTGTTTAACAAAGTACATAGACACTGCAGAATCATCAGGCTCCTTGGTCTGGGCAGATTTTATAGAACATTTTGTATCACTCATCTCACACTTCATGTAAAGGTTATCATTTCATAGGGCTCTTTGTCCTGTTCCTGAACAAACAATTTTCTACAGGCAGAGAACGTATTTATTTTACTCTATTAAGAACTAACATTGAGGCACCTAGCAGTTTCTGGAGGTCTTACTCTATGTGGTATGCCCATAATTTATGGATTACTTAATCTTCAGATTCAGCTTCACAGAGTGTGCCAGGTTATCCTCATGTGCTTCCCCACACAAAGGTGAAATTATTCCGAGTATCTTAGATCATGAAATGGTACCTTTTGTATATGAAAAGATAATACTATTTATGTATGAATATAAGATAATTATTTCACTTGTGTGTAGTAACACTGATTAAATTGAAATGTCAACGTTAATGTTGCAGTTAATAATTTTTTTATACTTATTCAAATTGGTCTAAATACTGCAGAGTCTAAGGAATGCAGAGGATGCTGTTTAAATAGCAGAAATATCCAAATCACCTTGCGAGTGTTGTGAGTACTATTAATTTCATACTGCATAAGATAAAAATGTAGATTATGAATGAGACCTATGTTGGCGATGTCCACAGGTGATATTTTGTCACATGGAGTTTCCTTAACTGGATAAGTTGACACTGAGATGAGAAATTGACCCAGCATTTGAAAAACATGTGAGACAAGGTGCAATAAATAGATGAGAAGGTAGTAGGGCAGAGATATATTGTCGGGTGTTATGGGAAAGTGGAGTGTAAGACATCAGTATACCAGGGGTGTTTGGTGAGATGAGGACCAATGGACCACTGCTGTGTTCCTGCTCTCATCCTGGAAAAGAAAGTTTATCTTTGCCTTTGCTGTTCTTCATCAGAGATGATGTACCTGAGAACTGTTATCTCAGTGGGCATCCTTCAGCATATGACCATACATTCCTTTCTTGCAAGAAGCAGTGGAACAAAGAGGAAAGGGGATTAGTATGCAGGTAAGGCAGGTAGCTCAAGGTCACTGCATCAGAGACCATCCTGCCTATGCTCCAGAAAGTGAAGAGTCAACTTCAGAACAAGATTGGCATCTCTTTTACTGGCCACAGCAGGTCTCTGCCTGTTTGCTGTGCACTCATTCCTACATCAAAATGTCCTGCCTTCTGCTTCCTGGTTTCGCAGTTCCCAGAAAGAGCATGGGATTTGTATCTTCATAAGTATAACTGCAAATCTTAGCCTTGCTATATGCTAGATGTGTGACTACGGGCTTAGTTTTAACCCTGAGGCTGCTCAGAGGCCTCATATCTTAAAAAAAAAAAAAATACTTGTTGAGTCAACACATGGAGATCTCATTTGTTTTGGAGGAGAATTGTGCTCTGAAGGGCTTTCAATAGCTGATTTTTTGGAGCTAGATCACCAGGTCTTTCTTCCAAAGAGTCTGTGGTTATACTTGGACTCCATCCTTTCAGTTAACAGCCAAGCATGTTAATTGTTTCTATCATCCAGAGATTCCACATGTTATAGGGAGATTGGAAAACTCTTTCTCCTACAATTTTCCACTTAGTGAATGAGCTAATGTATGTCAAGTACATAGCAAATCACCTGGCACTTAGCAGACATTGATTCCTCTCCATACTCCAATTTGACCTTGGTGCATTTTTGCAACTTCAAGAGTAGGAGTTCTTTTCTCTTCCTCATTTACCCTCCCAGTCTCCTGATTTTCCATGAACAACAGAGTCCAACCACCTTTTTGGCCAGTAGGAAGAGAGTCCTTCTCTTCCTGGCACATGAAGCCATCCAGTGCTCAGCTAGACATTTTGGGACAATACTAGCATCGGGAAGATTGAGGAGTGACTCACACATTCCTGTTTCACAGTAGAGTATCAGTGACAGCTCAGCTGGCATCCTCAGACAGGTAGCTCATAACCCCAGGAGAATTCTAATTTCAGGTAGATTTTACAGCAAATGACTATAAAAAAAAGAAAGGATACATTAAAGTGTGCATTAGGGATTGTGGTTATTATAAATTACATTCTTTGAAATCTCATTTAGATCCAACAACCAGACTGAATTTGAAAGGCTCTGAGGATTAATCCTTTCAGAACAATGGAGTGTTAGTGACCATTTGGAAAAGTAATTATGCCAAATTTAATTACCACACTCATACATTTCATCTGCATCAGTGTGCACACCCAGAGGGCAGTGGGGAAGGGACCGCCCCAACATGGGCCCTTGATTGAGGGGCACTGTGTAAATTATACATCTTGTAATTGAGTGCCGTTTAATGGGAAGCTTTATATATACAGTGATTTGTGGGTGGAGCGAATGAAAGGGTTTATTTGGCCCACTCAGCAGATGTTAGAGATATTTGAAAAGGCTTTTCAATGTTTTCAATGTTCTGGAGAGGAACAAACTACAATTCAAGTAGGCTGATAAATATGTTTTCATATCTTAAGCATTTCTTTTGTTCTCTATTCTGGTGACATCTACACCTTTTCTGAATTGAGAAAATCTGTTTGAAATATTTAAATGAGTTGCTGCATAGGACTTTGAAAATGTGTTATGTGTGAATGGGATGTCCCTGGGTGATGCAAACAGTTAACATACTTGGTCGCTAACTGAAGGGTTGGAAGTTCAAGTCTACCAAAGGTGTCCCAGAAGAAAGGCCTAGTGTATGGATTTGGGTGACAAGAAAAGCAATATACCAATAGCAAGTGACCAACACAATAATACCAAGGAAAAAGAAGACACAGAGAGGTGCACAAGAGGTACAGACCACAAAGATAAACACTTTTATATATACAATACTGGATTATCAGTAATAATATACATAAATCTTCAGGTGGATACAAAGGTAAACAGGCTAAATGATCAGGTATGTATAAGCAAAAGGGAATTTTGGTTTATATATAAGTTTGACAGATAATATTTCTACATATGTATTTACATGTGCTATAAGAATATCCAGGAGCTCTGGTAGCGTAGTGCCTAAGGCACTTGAATGCTAACCAGAAGGCTGGCAGTTCAAACCCACCAGCCACTCCTCGGAAGGAAGGTTGAGCAATTTATTTCCATAGTGATACCACCTCAGAAACCCAAGGAGGGGTCACTATGAGTTGGTTCTGACTCGACGGCACATAATAACAGAAACAACAACAACAACATAAGAGTATCCAACACATAATAGAGCTAACAAAGTTATGATAACTTCTTAGCCACAGCCAAAGGCCCTGAGGGAGTAAGTCACTGAGCCCAGAGGCTCAGGACCATAGTTGTGGGGAACATCAAGCTCAATTGGCATAACAACATACTGTATAAAAACATTGTTCTACATCCTACTTTTGTGAGTAGCAACTGGGGTCTTAAAAGCTTGAAAGTGGCCATCTAAGATTGCTCTCTCCTCATCTGGTGCAAAGAAAAATGAAGGAACTCAAAGACACATGGAAAAAATTAATCCAAGAGACTAGTGGACCATGCAAACCTCAGCCTACATGACCCTGAGATCAGAACGAGATGGTGCCTGGCTACCACTGTCAACCATTTGGAAAAGTATCAGTGTAGGAGATCCTGGATAAAGTGGGAAAAATATGTGGCACAAAATTCAATATATTAAAAAAAGAAAATAGACCAGGCTTACTGATCTGATGGAGACTGGTGAAACCTCTGACACCATGGCTGCTAGTCACCCTTCATGGCTACAAGTAAACTCACATGGCTTCCAGCCAAACAATGTTGTTGTTGTTAGGTGCAGTCAAGTTGTTTCCAACTCATAGCAACCCCATGCACAGCAGAACGAAACACCGCCCGATTCTGCGTCAGATCCATGATCCTTACTATAATTGAGCTCATTGTCGCAGCCACAGTGTCAGTCCATCTCGTCGAAGGCCTTCCCCTCTTTCGCCAGTCCTCCACCTTACCAAGCATGACATCCTTCTCCAGGGAATGGTCCCCTCTGACAACATGACCAAAGTAGGTGAGAAGACATCTGGCCATTCTCACTTCCAAGGAGCATCTCAGCTGCACTTCCTGCAGGACAGATCTGTTAGTTCTTTTAACAGTCCATGGTACTTTCAGCATTCTTCATAAGCACCACAACTCAAAAGCATCAACTCTTCTTCGGTGTTCCTTATTCATTATCCAGCTCTCACATGCATACGAGGCAATTGGAAATATCATGGCCTGTGTCAGGTGCACCTGAGTCCTTAAGGAGACACCTTGCTCCTCAGCACTTGAAAGAGTTCCTTCACAGCCGACCTGCCCAGTGCTACACATCATCTAATATCCTGACTGCTGTTTCCATTGGTGTCGATTGTAGAACCAAGCAACATGAATTCTTTGATAACCTCAATCTTTTCTCCATTTATCATGATGCTGCTTACTGATCCAGTCATGAGGATTTTTGTTTTCTTTATATTGAGATATAATCCATACTGCAGACTGTATTCTTCAATCTTCATCAGTAAGTGCCTCAACTCATCCTCACTTTCAGCAAGCAAAGTTGTATCATCAGCATATCTCAGTTGGGTTGTTAATGATTCTTCCTCCAATCCTGATGCCACATTTTTCTTCATATAGTCCAGCTTCTTGGATTATTTGCTCAGCATATAGATTGAATAAGTATGATGAAAAGATACAACCCTGACACACTACCTCCTTGATTTAAAACCCTGTAGTGTCCCTTGTTCCATTCGAACGACAGCCTCCTGGTCAAGGTGCAAGTTCGTCATGAGTACAAGCAAGTGTTCAGGAATTCCCATTCTTCTCAATGTTATCAATAATTTGCCATGATCTACACAATCAAATGCCTTTGCATAGTCAATGAAACACAAGTAAATATCTTTCTGGTATTCTTTGCCTTGAGCCAAGAGCCATCTGACAACAGCTATGATATTCCTTGTTCCCTGTCCTCTTCTGAATTCAGCCTGCACCTCTGGAAGTTCTCTGTCAGTATATTGCTACAACTGTTTTTGAACTATATTCAGGAAGATCTTGCTTGCGTGTGATATTAATGATATTGTTCTATAATTTCCACATTCTGTGGGATCACCTTTCTTTGGAATGGGTACAAATATAGATCTCTTCCAGTCAGTTGGCCAGGTAGCTGTCTTCCAAATCTCTTGGCATAACCGAGTGAGTGCCTCCAATGGGACATCCATTTGTTGAAATATCTCAAACAATACAGAGGTGTATAAGGGGAACATGTATACCAGGTAGCTACACTTACTAGAACACTCAACCATGGGAAATTAGAAGAGCAATATTTGCACAGGGAGAGAGTTCAGAGGGCAGGGATGCATAAGAAAGAAAGACACAGGGAAAAGGTAATTACAGGGAGGAAGTGGGAAGACAGCTATTACATTATGGGGAATTGCAATCAGTGTCATGAAACAAAATATGTATGAACTGTAGTATGGAAAATGAATATTCCCTGAAAACTTTCACCCAAATCACAATTAAAAAAAAAAAAAAAAATCCTAGTGAACTACTTCAGATAAATCAACCATTGAATACACCGTGGAGCACTTCTCATCTGACACACTTGGGGTTGCCATGAGTCAGAAATGACTCTATGGCATTTTTTTTTTCTTCTTTTTTCTTTTTTTTGAGCATGTGTGATGATGGGGTGGCAGAGTGAGTATCTCATGGACAGATGAACCATGGTTATGTAGACTCTGAGATTTGCGGTTTGTTATATTAGAGTCTGGCCTTGACTTCCTGGGACTAATATCAGCTCTCTCCACATCCTAGCCCCCATTTCAACACACTTGCTTGGCTGGACTCCACTCATCCCTTTAGGGCTCCACACTCTTGCGCTCCACTCATCCTTTAGGATTCATTGTCATTGCTGCTCTCCTGGAGACTACCCTGGCCACCCTGATTAGGTGGGGTTCCTGCCACTGACTTGTAGAGCACTTATAATAATAGAGTAATTGCTTATTTATATGCCCATTACCTCTGCACACTGGGGGTGTGATAATGGTGTGTATGACCTCTGCTTATCATCTGGTCCAAACCCAGCAGAGCAAGTGCATGGAAAATGCTCAGTAAATATTTGTCTAAACGAATGACCAGGAGTCAGTTCCTCCTGCTTGCACATCGCTAACTGCCCTGAAGCCCAAACAAGTTGTCTATAGGGCTGTTTATTTGATCCAGGCCTATTTGCTCTTCTGCTCTGGAGCGAGGCCTGCTAATGTTTGTCATGTGTCTTCCACTTGGTTTGTGATAGGAGGTAAGGGATTGCTTCTCTGAGGCTCTGTGAAGACTGGGAGACTGGCCTCATGTTCTGTTCAGAAGACCAGCTGAAATAGAATAGGTGAAATGCCCAGTATGTCCAGGTACTCCCTCCTTCCTGAAATGTCCACCAGAGCTCAGAGTGTCCTTATCTTTTGAGGAGTTGAGCAAGAATTCATCAAGAGTTCAAAAGCCAGAACCTTTAACTCCAGGTTTTTATGTTGTTGTTCTTAGGTGCTAACAAGTCAGCTTTAACTCATTGCAACCCTAAGTATAAAAGAAGGAAATGTTGCCTGGTCCTGTACCACCTTCACGAACATCGCTATATTTGAGCCAATTGTTGCAGTCACTTTATCAATCTATCTCAATGAGGATCTTCCTCTTTTTCCCTGAGCCTCTACTTTACCAAGCATTATGTTCTTCCCCAGGGACTGGTCCTTCCTGATTACATATACAAAATAAGCAAGAAAAAGTCTTTCCATCTTTGCCTCTAAGGACCATTCTGGCTGTACTTCCTCCAAGACAGATTTGTTTGTTCTTCTGGCAGTCTATGGTATAGTCAATATTCTTCACCAACACAATTCAAATGTATAAATTTTTCTTGAGACTTTCTTTTTCATTGTCTTGCTTACATATGCATATAAGGTGGTTGAAAATACTATTGCTTGAGTAAGGCTCATGTTGGTCATCAAGGTGATATCTTTGCTTTTTAGCCCTTTAGAGAGGTGTTTTGTAGCAGATTTGCAAAATGCAATACATTCTCTAATTTTTTCCCTGGATTTCCATGGGCATTGATTGCTGATCCAAGAAGAATAAAACCCTTGGCAACATCCATACCTTTACTATTTATCATGATGCTGTTTATTTGTCATTTGTAAGGATTTTTGTTTTCTTTAGGTTGAGGTATATTGAATACATATTGAAGGCTATGGTCATTGATCTTCATCACTAAGCTTCAAGTCTTTTTCAATTTTGGCAAACAACATCGTGTAGTTTGTATATTGCACGCTGTTAATGGATCTTCATCTAATCCTGATGCCATGTTCTTTTTCACAGAGTCTAGCTTCTCATATTATTTACTCAGCATACAGATTGAATAAGTATGGTGAAAAGATAGAACACTCACATAGATATTTTCCTATTTTATTATTTTTTTCTGCCTACCAAGGTCATTGTGTGCTGAGATCATTGTGTGCTAAAGTAGTGTAGGCCACAGTCCTCACTGAATGCCACTTGGCCCCATCTTCTCTTCCTTTGGCTGTCCTGCATGTAATAAATGTGTTTCTGAAAATTTAAGTTAAACTGATTCACAAACTATACATGCTTTAAGGGTGTAGTATTTTCACTACTAAAATCAGTCCTAAGTGTAAATTTTTCTGTAAAGTGAATAATTTCTCCCTTAATCTATCTGATTTTAAAACCAGACAATTGAGTATCAAATTTTTATGCAAAATTTTGAGATCTTGTCAATAAAATATTATGCCAAATTCACCTGTGATATGGTCAAGGCCCTCTAAAATCTGCCCCACCTGCAGTTTTCCCCATCTCAGCTGATGGCAATTCATCCTACCAGATATTCAAGTAGAAGAAAAAAAAAATACCTGCCATTCTAGACACATTCCTTTCTCCCACACTGCAGATCCAATCCTCTAGCAAATACTATTGGTTCTGCTTCCAAAAGACCTCTAGAATCTGACCCCTTCTCCTTACCTCCCATGTTACACCGTAATCTGAGACCATCATCTCTCCTCTAAATTATTGTAATAGCTTCCTAACTGCCCCATCCTTAACTTCCTACAGTCTATTCTCCACCCAGCAACCTGAGTTCCATTTAAAGTACAATTTAGACGAGCTCACCATTCTGCTCAGAATCTTCCAATGGTTCCCATATCACTTAGAGTAAAAGCCAAATTCTCCCCAAAGCTAAAAAGGCACTATGTTATTAGTCTCATGCTACCCCTCTGATCTTTCTCTTACGATTTTTTTCCTCCTCTGAGATGTCCCTCACACATGCCTGGCCCTCCACAAGACATTTGCACAAGATACTACTTCTGCCTGTGATGTTCTTTTCCTAAATGTCTTCATGGCTTAACACTTCCTTCACCTCTTTGCTCAAGTACCACATTCTGGGGCACAGGATGGGTGGAGGCAGGGTAAGTGTTGGGAAGCTGGGTGGGAAGGACTCACGTATCTTGTACATCTCTCTTTTTCACCAGAGTAGCTTCACAGTTGTGTGTTTTATATTGGTGTTCTATATAAGATTTCATTTGTACAAAGGATTCCATTGCCTTAACAAAAATCTTGAAAAATCACCAGGTTGAAAGAGGTATTTTCCAATTTTAAACCATACCCAAAGCCAAACCCACTGCTATTGAGTTGATTATGACTCATAGTGATCCCCATTGGGTTTCCAAGGCTTTATGGAAGTAGATTTCCTCATCTGCCTCCCATGGAGCAGCTGGTGGGTTTGAACCACTGACCTTCTGGATAGCAGCCAAATGTCTTACCCACTAAACTACCAGAGATCCTTTTTAAACCACACAGTGCCCCATTATTCTGTTCAAAGTACTGTTTCTAGAGGTGTGATTATTGCATTATCTATGCCCTGGGGCTAAGGTGCATCTCATAGGTGAAAGTGCTTGGGTGGGTGGTTGGGGGAGATATCTGTCTATAATGAGGAATCATCTTTCTGCTATGTGTTTTGGCTGAGATGCTTGCTGCAGCAAGTGGAGTGAGATGGCCATGCTGAGTTTTTACCCATGATATAAGCCTTTCCTGGTGGGTATATCTCATCCAAGACCCTTAAAACTGAAATCCCCACAGCCAGGCATAGCTGCCACCACACAAGAAATCCAGGCACAGCTTCCACCTTGTGGAGTTTTTAGGGGAGATGAAATATGAAAATTGAAGAGACTTCTTGAGTAATCATGGAGTATGTTACAAATATACATAACTGTGGACCTCTGTCTCACTAGCTGGTAAAATGAGTGTGACTAGCTTGTCCAAGTCATGGACAGCCTTAAAGATAAAAAGGTGCAAGATCTCTTCTTAATTCTATTAAGTGGCTCCAATTTTCCTGGCAGCAAATTCTTAGGTGTCTGATGCCAAGAGGAACAGGACCAGTGTAAATTGTTAGAAAAAATAAGTTTTATTGAATCATCTGTTGGGCAGATGGGCTGAGACTTTAAGTAGCATCAGCTCCGATCCTGTCTCTGCAGGTTGTTTAAGTAGTGTTTTGATGTGGGAGGTAGATTGTCTGTTTCAAAAGAACCAATCCTTAGTGCAGAAGAGGACCTAAATGTGAGGGAGGGCGGGAACAAGACAGGCACAGGAATGGAGACAAAGAGTCCAAGTAGAAACTGGCGGTGGGGGTGGGGACAGCTTGAAGGTAGGAAAGCAGACAAAAAGCCCCACTGGAAACTGGAGGTTTGGGGGTGGGGACACCAGGAAGGCAAGAAAAGAGACAAAGGGTCTGAATGGAAATTAGGGGTTGGAGACAAGGAGAGTACTGAGAGAGAAGAACAGAAACTGAGTAAATACAGGCTGGGTAGAGAGTGAAGGATCTATCTATTACAAAGGAATGAGACAGACCCAAAAGGAGGAAAGGGAGGGAGCTGGATTGTTTTAAAAGTGGCCCACATGCCAGGCAGAGGGCTAGGTCTAATATCTCATCTAAGTTTGTCTAATTCTCCCAACAACCTGTGAGGTGGGTAGGAGACACTGTCTCCATTTACAGAGGAGTTGCCCATTTTGTGCAATATGTAATAGTATTATTATTACTAGTAATAATGCTATACAACTTGTTATGGATTGAATTGTGTCCCTGCAAAAAAGGTACATTAATCGCTGGTAATCAGAATATGACCTTATTTGGAAATATGATCTTTGAATATGTTGTCAGTTAAATTAACATAAGATCATACTGGAATAGAGTGAGTCTTAATCCAATCTAAGTGGTGTCTTTATAAAAGAGGAGAAGAGACATAGACAGAAGAAGAGTTGTGTGGTGAATAAATTCCTGTATGTGGCCTTTTGTCTTGATTCTTTGGAGAAACAACTTGAGAGATGTTTTTTTCCCCTGAGGGGAAAAAAGCCATGAAGTGTTACCTTTGCCCTAGTTTTCTATCCCAGAGGGTTTGTTACTTCTGTCCAAGATGATTACATTTCATAGGTAAACTGTAAACAACTTGGTTTGATACTTTTTGCCTCATCCTGGACTGCAGCTTGCCCCTGTGATTGGTATGTACCTTGCAGGATTGGTCAATATACCATGCAAATGAAGTGACTATGGTCTATGCAAATGAGATGACTACAACTTATTATGCAAATGAAGTATCTGTGGCCTACCAAGAGGGGATTGGTCAGTTTGTATCCCCCACTGGAAGGGGCCATGCCTTAAAATTGACAAGGAATTGTGTATATACACTCAGCTACTCCTCAGAGGTTTTTCAGACAAAAATAAGCAGAAAGAGCCATAGCAGGAAGAAGCAGAAAGAAGAAGAGAGAGAGAGAGGAGGCAAGGAAGTTTCTAAAAGAGCTGTAACATGGGTCAAGGGCTGTAACACTGAACATAGCAAGAGGCCCAAAAGGGTCCCTCAGCAGAGTCAGTGATGACAGATGACAAGATCAAGAGGAGCTTGGCCTGAAGCGCCCGAGAGGACCCTGTCCTGAAAGGGTTGACAGGAGGCCTGCATAACCAGGAGGAGCTAAGAGAGCTATCCTGTACTGAAGAAGGGAGACTGCTTACACTCTTCCTGATCCTGATCCCAAGTTGTACTCTCCTTAATAAGCCACTTAACAGTAAATACAGTTCATGAGTTCTATGTGGGTATTACAATGGATTATCAAACCCAGCAAAGAAGTGGGAAAGACAGCTTGCGTAAGAATTGGTAAAGTGTTTGACGACTGGAGGTATGTCTGACCTGCACCTCACAGGGATAAGCTTTAGGCTGATGCTGATTATTTACTCCCTTGAAGGTAGACATGTTCTGATGCTACTACTACTACTATATTACTGCATTTCACAGGTCATGTGAAGATGCATCTACAAATCAAGAAATGCCTTGGGAGATATAAGAAAACATCTTCCCCTAGAGACTTTAGTGGGAGCATGGCCTGGTTGATACATTGATTTGTACTCTCAGCCTCCAGAACTGTGAGATAATAAATTTCTGTTCTTGTAAGACACTCATTTTGTAGTACTTTGTTATGGCAGCTCTAAGAAACTAATATACCACCTGAAATCTATTGAGGATTTGCCATATGTCAGGCATTTTATAAACCTGAACCATACAAAATTGCCATTTGTAGAGGTCAAAGAAGTTGAAGGTTAGCACTTTCCATATGTCTAATTTGTGGCTGAATTAAGTCAGACACAACTGTCTGCCTCTAAATTTCCTTTATGACACCACCTCCCAGGATGGAAAAATACGGAACTACTAACAGGGAGAGATATCAGGATACCTTTATATTCATAAAAATAACAATTGTTACTATTAAGAGTCTGTTGAAACCCTTGGGCTTGGGGATTTGAGAAAGTGGTAGAGGTTGGGGCAGAGGCTGGGGTAATGTTAAGGGGAGAAGAGGAGCCTTATGGGAGAGAAAGCAAGTCCCCAGACCCCATGTTTTGGGGATCATTTCTTTCTTGTATTGATTCTTTACCTGGAAAGTCAGGATGCCCTCAGAAGCAGAAGATATTTTTACTGTATTAAGTTTAAAATGTCATCACAAATTAGCCAGAATTGCAGGCTGGGACAATGCTGCACCAGGCCTGGGGACTTTATAGACACAAAATGGAAGGGAAAATACATTTTCCAAACTCATTTTAAAAATAGTTTCCCTTGGAAATTAAAACCATTAAATGTACATCATTATGCAGATCAGTATTCATGCTTTAAAGAAACATAATTTTGGCTGCATTTAATTTGTTTCTCCAAGAACTAATTATGGATTAGATAAAAAAATGTTATTTTTCTATCACTGTGTAAATCACCTTTTATCACTCAAGAGAGTTCTCTCTGGTTAGTGAGGATCAATTCCATGTAGTTATTCATCAAGGAAAACTCAGAGAGAGAGATGCCAAGACAGAGTTTTCTGTTCATGAAGACTAAGAAACACAAGTGTGTTCCTTCTCAGTAGAAGACAGTGAGGACTGGGTTGGGTAGGGCTCAGGGTCTTCCTACAAGAGTAGAGAGCATTCAGCAGAAACTGGATTGTAAGGATGGAGCAGGCTGAGAGATGGTCAAGGAGTTAGCAGAACAGGTATGGGGCCATAAGACTGGCTTGCTAGACAGGAAGCACCAGGGTGATGGTGGGAGGGAAGGACATTCAGTGACCTTGACTGATGCCGAGGGTCTGAGGTGAGAACAATACCTCTGCAGATGTCATCTTGTTCATGAGAAGTGCTGATGCTAATGACTTGATCAAGAGCCCAGACCAAGAGCCTGGAGTTGACTCTGATTAGGATAATAATAATAACAAGTCCTACTGTCATAGTTCGTATGAGTCAGGCATTTGTAGACATAAAGTTATTCAATCCTTACAACACTTCTATGAGGCAGACAGAGGAGCTCTGGTAGGGTAGTACATAAGGCACTTGACTGCTAACCAGAAGCCTGGCAGTTCAAACCCACCAGCCACCAGCCACTCCTCGGAAGGAAGGTTGGACAATCTAATTCCACAGTGATACTGCCTTAGAAACCCAAGGAGGGGTCACTATGAGTTGGGTCTGACTCGACAGCACGTATCAGCAACAACATGAGTCAGACACTACTGTCCTCTACATTTTACAGATTAGGAAACTGAGAAACACAGGGGTTACGTAGTTTGTCCTGAGTCACATCATTAGGAAGTGGTGGGACACCAGTAGTTTGGCTGGAGCCTTCAACCACTCCACCCTCCCCTCTCCAAGTAAGAGCAAGATGTGATTGTGGTAAATTGTTATTCTGGTCCTCTTCAGTGAGTCATACCTCTCATGCCCTTCTACAGTGCCTCCCCTTGAATCTGGGCTGGCCCTCTGACCTGGTCTCCTCAACAGAATGTAGCAAAAGTGGCAAGTAACACTGTGACAGGTCTGGGTCTCAGCTTTAAGAAGCCTGGAAACTTCAGTTATGTGATCTGGGGGAATCCACCTGCCCTGTAAGAAGTCTGACTTCCCTGAGATGCTGTGCTGTGAAACTCAACCTAGCAACAAAGATAGGGCATGTGGAGGGGAACTGAGTATGGAGGAGAACTAAGCCATGTGAGTAGAGCCACCTGGAAAGTAAATTTTCCAGCCCCAGTGACATTCCATGGCTGATGCCATGTGGAGCAGAGAGGAGCTATTGCTGAACTCTGTGCAAATTACAAAAGTGTGAGCAAATAAATAAAGTGATTAGAAGTGATGGTGTATTCTCCCATAGATCAGCTCTTAGCCCAATAGTAGACAGACTTAGGTGCAGAACACATACCCCACAGCGATGTACCCACCTAATGTAGGGAGACACACCCCTTGGAGCAATCGGCTAGGGGGCATGAGAGTGGCAACATTTACTTGGAAAGCTGGACAGACAGGAGTGCATAGTTAAGAGGGGCACAGGCAAGGGGTAGTCACAGGGACAGGTGGGGAGGAGAGTTTGTTATGGTTGGAGATGGTAAACAGGACGTGAAATCATATGTACATTAACTGTTCAATGTAAAACAAATTTAGCTCTGTAAATTCGCACCCAAAGCACAATAAAATTAAAAAAAAAAAAAAGGAATGGTGTCTTAGCCACTAAATTTTGCAATAGTTTGATGCATCAAAACAGAATTGAAGTAGCTACTAATTTCACTTCATAATGAAAAATATGTGGTACAAAAAGGGTATGAAGGTTGCCAAAAATGACAAAACTAGAAATGGCAGATGCAGAAATCAAATCAGAGTGTGTGAGTGCAGTTTGTGGTCTTATCCCTCATCTGTGCCCCCTTGGTTTGTGCATTTGCAAGGACTTTTCTCTGTGACTGCTTTTATGAGGCTCTACAAGGCATGCTATGGTATGTCAGCCTTAGGCCCCTACCCATCAGGCCCTGATGGTCTGGTTGGAGCCTCCACTCTCCCTTAGAATCCTTACCAGAGCAGTGAGCCATGCTTCAGGTTTAACTGTGTCCCAAGAATGCATCAGACACTTTTTAATAGGCTTGTCATGCAATCTTCACAGCAGGTAGGTAGGGATGATTGTCCCCTCCATGCAGGCAGGAAATTTAAAGCTCAAAATTTAAGTAAAGTGCTCAGGGTCACACAGCATGTTTGCCATGGAGTTAGAATTTGAACCTGGTTCAGCTCAACTACCATCCACAGTATACACCCCCACCTCACCTCCCCATCTCATCTACTTTTCAGAGCTGTCAGGCAGGGTAGGCTGTCACATGGCTGCTCAACTCCCTCACACTTTACCTTCAATAAGCTCACCCACTAGATCATGGGATGCTTGGAAATCTGCAAGACCACCCAGACATGGTAACCCTTTCTCACTTCACCTGATCAGAGACTAGTATATTTGTTTTTCTAAATATCTTTATATATCTATGTATCTATATCTATATCATCTATCTATCTATCTATCTAATCTTAACCCCTACAGACAAACAGATGGGTGAATGTCCTGCTTTCATCCCCCATGTGTACAAAGTGGGCATCCTCCTCAGCATTTTGGAGACTATTCAGCAGGGCTACCTTGCTTTCTTTTTGCTGTGTAAAGATTTGGCTTTGGCTGGACAATGGGACTTGTTTTCCCTTTTCACCCACAGATAATGAGCTGGCTCTTCCTATAAAGCAGGCTGTTAGAGTTGGAAGGGGAGTTAGAAGCTATGCCAGATGCCCATAGAAGGGCATCTGCTGAATAGGTGAACCTAGCGCCCTCTGTTGGCTTGTTCTGCTTTTCTGAGGGCACCTCTCCCTGGAATGCCATTGACAGGCAACTGGCAGAGAAAGAGCACATATTGAGCAAAAAATGCAGTCACCTCCCTTTAAGCTAGTAAAACAACTTCCTGCCTCAGTCTTCCCATTGTGAATGGAGTTAGTAATGGTACCTACCTTATTAGGTTGTCATGTGCATTAAAAGAATTCATAGATAGAATGCTCACATCATCCCCTGGCACACGACATCCTGTATAAATGTTTACTGATTAAATAAAAAAATAAGGAACACATGGCTTAATGTACAGGTCAAATGGACACATGGCTAGGCATGTGTGTGTATATGTGGGGAAGTGGGAGATACAGGAGGGTGGAGAATATGGGACAGAGATCATTGCAGTGAGGGTAGGTTCTGTGCAACTTCCCCGAGTGCTCAGCACATAATAGAGTCTCATTATAGCCTAAGACTGTGAGAAAGGTTCTGAGGGGAACACACCTTCATTCTAGGATGAGATGACTGAGGCCCATGATCAGGAAAGAGATCTGTGCAATTCACAGAGCTAGTTCATGCCAGACTTTTCCAACTCTGGGCTGATTACTTGTTTAGACCAGATCAACAGGAAGCCAAGTCCTTGGAGAGAGAATGGTATTAGAGCCTTCATCAAGTGTGTTTATATGTCCTATTCATCCTCTGGGCTCCTGGCAGAGGTGCCAAGTGAGGTCATGCAGGAGTGCCCTGTCAGAGCCCAACGAATGAGAGCTGAACCACTTGCAGCTGTTAGATTCCCTAATGGTGGCAGGCTGTTCACTTCAGTATGCTTCTCTTGGCATCCAGCTGGGATTCTCTCTTCTACCACATGAATCTGGGCATCCTGTGTCTGGCTTTGACCAATAAAATGAAACAGAAGTGATGTTCAACTGGTTCAGGAGCCTCAAGAAGTCATGTCGTTTTCATCTCTGATCCTTCAGAAGCTTCCCATAGTCCATTAAGCCCAGAAGAATCCCGAATGAGAACTGTATGGAGGGTCAGGCACAGTCACCTCATCCTTCTCTGCTGAACCCAGACCCCTGCTGATCTTCCAGATGAACAAAGTCCACTCACCCAGCCCCGTTTGTTTGTGAACTGTTGAAAATAATAGATTGTAGTTGTTTTAGTCCACTAAGTTTTGGGATGGTCTGTTTTGCTTCAGTAGATAACTGAAACACCTCCCCAGGTTGTTACAGGAGCACATCATTGGTACAAAGTAAAATTGGACTGTGTTTGCAAAAAGGATGACTCAAAAACATGTCTCATAAAGAACAGTATATATAGTTGGTGAGAAGAAGAAAAGACTAAATGCTTACAGGCACACCATCAGACTGCTTGAAATACCAGAAAGGGCTGTCATGTGCCCATAAAACTAAATCATCAGAACTGCTGTTAAAAAAAATCATAACAATGATAAAATTAAATGTAGAATCTTCAATATGCCAGTTATTTTATATACAGCCCACTCTAATCTTGTAAATAACTTTTTAATTTAGGTACACATTTATTTCATTATTTTGCAGATGAAGAAATAGAATCAAAGAGGCTAAGTTTCTTTTTCAAGGTCACACAGTGTATAAAGGGAAGAACTAGAATTTGAACCCAAGTATTACTCCTAAACCCAACCTGTCTCCATCACACTATGAACTCTTTCTCTTGGCCCACTGGTCAGGAACCGTTCTAAAGGGGGATTGGGAAGCAGTCTTTGAGTATAAAAAGGTCTCCCTCACCTCCATTACTTTGCTAATGCTCTTCCTTTTACCAGTAATAGTGTTCTGGTTCTTCTCTGTTTGGAGAAATCCAATTTACTCTTTAACTTTCATGTCATATCATATCATTGTTAAACATTTCCCCAGTCTTGTAGCCTCAGAGAGCCACTCTTCCTTCTATCTTCCCACAGTTCATTTTACAAACCTTTATTTTCATACTTAACCCATGATTTTAATTACTTTCTATTATTCTTTCTTCCTTCAAGATAACACATTTCTCTAGGACAGGGACTATGCTACATTCATCCTTGTGACCTATACTTCTCAGATTCTGACATGTGGCAGTTTTCAATAAATGTTTGTTTATTTAATGAACATATAGATGAATCAATTGAAAGAAATTGGAAAATGATTCCTTGATAAAGTTGAGCTTCCCTACCCCATCTGTTGAGGGTCTAGATAGACACCTAGACTATTGTCATACAGATACTGGTTTCTTATAAGGTATTTCACTACATCAGTGATAACAAGTGAGATAGTTCATTGGGGTGGTGCATGATAAAATGAAAATAGTGCTTTATAGATATCTTCTCTAACTATTAAGAATGAAATTAAGCTTTACAATATTTATTATATGGATTAGCACATGTATTTGTAGGGGACCAGCTTCACCATGCTACCCTGATGCCCTTGCCTGTAACTAGATAAGTCACACAGGGAAAGACTTTACCTGCAACTAATGTAAGTATTGGCAGAACATCTTGTGATTCTCCTGAAAGATGAGTGTATGGAAGACCTCATGAGGAGCTGCTACAAGATCATCACTCGTCGCCTGCTATATCCTCTGCGAGACTGTCTTGAGGCAGTTTCTCATGTCTTCTTGCTTCTGATGAGATATAAGACTTTCTGCCCTGCCCCCTTAGGGTGTAGTTGCAGGCTACCACCCCTTAGCTGAAGTTTGTAATGGGCTTCTCAACAACAGGGTATCCCACAATTTCATTGGAATCATCCACTCCTTTTGTATCAGTGTCAAGGATGGTGTGTGGGACAAGGATGGAGAGCTGACACCTTTGGCAACTCTTCCTTTTTCTGTGTATGGAAGTAATAAACTGTCTAAAGTGGCTCATGTGTCTTTATCAACTAAGTTAGTCAGACTGTGGCCCTGACCTCTCTTGTCCACATGTAGTCTGTAAATGTGCTACATATGGCAGTATTAATTAGCTTTTATGAAAGACTACTTATTTTTATTTCCACTCTGTTGCCAACCTATATTTACATAAAGCACAATAAAAGATATTTCTGAAATATAAAATGAAAAAAGACATGCAAAATATAAGGTCCTTTTAGTTACATTTGAATAATTTGGTTAAATTATTTGACACTATAATATGTCAGATTGCTAGATGTTTATAAACACTTTCAATTTCTCTACTTGTCTTGAACTGGAAACCATTGGAGGACTAGCACTGGTCTTCAGGTCCCTCTCTAAGCAGCACTGGTGTGATATGTGGAGTATTCCAAGGGAAGAGGGAGGACTTGAGAATACAGATAGTTTACCAAAGTTGCCCTAAATTTTTATTTGATTTCATTAAACTATGTTGTTGTTGTTGTGTGCTGTCGAGTTGGACCCGACTCGTAGTGACCCCTCCTTGGCTTTCCGAGGCAGTATCACTATGGAAGTAGATTGCCCCATCTTCCTTCCAAGGAGTGGCTGGTAGGTTTGAACCACCAGCCTTCTGGTTAGCAGTCAAGTGCCTTAGGCACTACGCTACCAGAGCTCCCATGTACTTCATATGTGCCCTAAAAGGGATTTATGGATAATACTGTTATAAGTAAAATAACATTTATTGAAAGTAAAAAAAAAAAAATGGCTGAAAAGTGGTTTTAAATTTACCTTAATAATTTACATATTGAAGGTAATGCAAATAAGGCAAATAATATGAAGATGGCTGAGTGTACAGTTCTCTGCATCTTAGTGTGAACTTCCTATCACCCACATTGTGAGGTAAGAAAAAAATGAAAATATATCCAGATATTATGGGAAGTTGGTTATCATTAACAATTCCAAATTATCAATGAAACTATTTAAAATATCAAATTAAATTTACAGTTTTTACTAATGAATCTTCCTTAAGTGTATATTTGGTCAACAAAATAATGTTATTTTTATTTGCCTTTGAGTTGATTCCAACTCACAGCAAGCTAAGGAAATATGATCTACAAAAACTGGCAAGACATTTAGCTATAATTTATTTGCTTTGTAATCCTATTTATAAAATTCTATTTTATGTATATTTTATAAAGTTTATAATATATTGGTATATACATGTATATAATTTATAAACAAACATTCATACATTGGTTCAAGGCTTAAAATTCTTTTACTGAAAGGTATCCATCGATCAGGGAATTTGGTGACCATGTCATGAGATTGCCTTTGATATCTTCCCAGTCTCCAGATAGTTTTTCATATTTCAATTTTTAACCTTTAAGTAGAGGTCTAGATTGCTAGATTTTTTCCAGTTGGAGAATGTCTCCAAGAGAGTGAGGTTAGTGTTGACCCAGGGATGTGTATTCCTACCAATTCTCACTCCTCATGGTGTCTGAGGGCTGGGATTGTGTATGCTTTTGTCTTGTACCAATTATAAGAAACATAATGATACATTCAAGGGCACATGGACTCTTTCTGCAATCTGCCTATTTAAAACTTCAGTGAAGAATGTGAATTAAAGAAAGGCCATTTCTAGAAGGCCAATATGGCTCTGTTTGGGCCAGCCAGAGTAGGCAGGCTGGCTTACATGTGGGACAATTGCTTTCAAATTGTCAATTACATGGCAATATCAAGTCCATACCACTTTACTGGGAGCTCCGGTGTAGCATAGTGGTTAAGACACTTGCCTGCTAACCAGACGGCTGGCGGTTCAAACCCACCAGCCACTCCTCGGAAGGAAAGTTGGGCAATCCTACTTCCGTAGTGATACTGCCTCGGAAACCCAAGGAGGGGTCGCTATGAGTCGGGGCCGACTCGATGGCACATAACAACAACAACCACTTTACTTCTCTGCTAGTGAACATTGAATTCTCTTGCTTAAAAGCATGCCTTTATTTAAACTTACTGTCCATTTTACTTTTTCTCATTCTAAAAGCAAGCCACTCATTATAGAAAGTTTTAAAAATTCATTGAATTCTAAAGAAGAAAAAATTTAGCATCAAGTTCACTTCTTACAGAAACCAATATTAACTTTTAGAGATCTTCATATCTATCTATCTGTCTGTCTATCTATCTACTATCATTTCCCTTTATTATATCTACATACACACATAATAGTAATACACACATAGTAGTAAATACATGTGTGTTTGTAATAAAAATCTACATATATCTATATTGTTGCTTTTATTTTAAATCATGTAATCTTGATTCACCACCTTTTACCCACCCTCATGTCAAAAGTCACCAAGGAGATTGGGGTCTACCATTTCCTGAGTTTTCCTCCTCTGTAAGATAGGGCAATCTACTTCTGTAGTGACATTGCCTCGGAAACCCAAGGAGGGATCACTATGAGTCAGGTCTGACTCTACGGCACATAACAACAACAACAACATGTTACAGAAGGTACCAGACTAAACAGGTGAAGCCATGTTAACTCGTTGATGTGATAGGACAGTCTCTGTGGGGGCATCAACAGATCTGTTCTCAAGCTTGCAGCAGCAGTACATTCTTATTTTGAACATAATTCTGTCTCTTTCTAAGGTCACATTTTGTCTCCTGCACAAACCCTTTCTAAAATCTTGCCCAGATCTGCCCAAGGCAGAGCTTTAGAGCCAAGCCTGCTTTACTCCGATCTCTGCTCACCTCATTTGCATGTGACTTGTCTTATTTATAATATCATTACCAAGAGAAGAGGTCATGTAACCAGGGCAACCAGAAGAGATGCCTCTGAAATTCAGACGGCCAGATTTTCAGCTCCATTTAGTTGGATTTCAATGCAATCTAGGCTGACTTCTCTCTTGGGATTGCAAGAGTTTAAACACCCCAGAATCTCCCTTCATTTTACATCCTCTTCTCCCAGGACCTTCCCTCAACCCACCAAAACACACTTTCTATTCTCACTAACAATAATTCTTCAACAATTGCAGGATTTCCTTTTGATTGTTACTACTCAACATTTAGCATCCTATTTTCAAATGTTCTTACAATCTCTAAGAATTGAATTGGTTTTAGTGCTACATATTAATATGTCCAGTGGGTGGACCATAACTACTTAACAATGCTCATATATTACAGTTTCAGTACTTTCCTTTCTTGTTCGTTTTTGCTATTATATTTAGTTCTTTGATGTCATCTTCATGTATAACTTTTGTTTTTATTGTTAATATATCTAACTGGTCAAAAGGTTTACTTGTTAAGTTTATTTGCTAAGTTACCCTCCATGGAGTATCAATTTACCTTGTATTACAACTGTGTTCATGTCACAGTACTTGTATAACATTAGATATTCTTCTTTTAAAATATATCAAACAATAAATTACTATAATATGCCTTTTTATATTATTAAAATGAACATATTTCCATGTTGTTAGGTAATTTCATATTATCTTGTGGAAATATTTGTACTTTGTCCACATAATTTTTTTTTTTCAATTTTTCAAATGTTTTATGTTGGGAAGAATTCCGCTTATTTGGTCAGGGCAAAAGCCCAGTGTTTGACACAGGAGTATTAGCCCTTTCAACCAGTCTCAGCTAGTCATCAAATGCTCACATTTTCACCCAAAAATGGGCTATAAGACTCTTGTGGTTCAGAGTACAACTGTATCTTCTCTGAATTTTGGTAGAGCAAAGGCTCAGTATGCTATCTTACACTAAGGTTTTTCTCTGGCCCATACCCCAATTACCTGTTTGCATTGGAACAGATGTTCCTGTGGGAATTTGGCTAACTATAAACATAGGCATGCATTATTCTGCAAGATTTGTGATGACAATAGTAAGAATCCTTATCTTTTATTGAATGCTTGAAGGCAGTGGTGGTTCAGTGGTAGAATTCTCACTTTCCCTGTGGTAGGCCAGTTGAATTCCTGGCCAGTGAACCTCATGCATAGCTACCACCTGTCTGCCAGTGAAAGCTCATGTTGCTATGACACCACACAGGTTTCAGTGGAGCTTGCAGGATAAAATCAGTTCAGAAGAAAGGCCAGATCTACATCTGAATATCAACAAATGAAAACCCTATGGATCACAAGGATCCAATCCATAATCTATCATAGTAATGGTAAAGGACCAAGCAGCATTTCATTCCATTGTGCATGGGTTCCCGATGAGTCATGGGCCAACTATACAACAACTAGCAACAGCTCTGTGACTGTCATTTTATATATTTTGAGGTATAAATTCACCCTGTCTTCATGCAGTTTATATTCTAGTGGGAAGAGATAGACAATCAATATATAAAAATCTTGTTGTTATTGTTGTTATATGCCGTCGAGTAGGGCCCGACTCATAGTGACCCCTCCTTGGGTTGCTGAGGGAGTATCACTATGGACGTAGATTGCCCAACCTTCCTTCCCTCAGAAGGAAGTGGCTGGTGGGTTTGAACCGCCAGCCTTCTGGTTAGCAGTCAAGTGCCTTAGGCACTATGCTACCAGAGCTCCTATAAAAATATTAGCATATAAATAATTAAATAAACAAGATAATTTCAGATAGTGATACATTGTATGACAAAGATTGAATGGGTAAAGCAAATAGACAGGTTATTCATAAAAGAGTAGTCCACTTAGATAGGATTGACAAGGAATCCCTTAGAGAAAATAATGACTGACTGATAAGAAGCCAACTAAGTAGGTCTGGGGTAAAAATATTCCTCAAAGAAGTAAATGTCACAAAGTGAACTGTTGTACAAAAGTCTAAACTAAGAATAATGTTAGAATGGCTGAAGAACAGAAAGAAGGCTGTTTTAGGTTAGTAAGAGGAAGTGATAGAATATATTTAGAGAGCTAAGTAAGAGTCAGATCATGTAGAATGTTGTAAGTCATGCTTAGGAGTTTGGACTTATTTTTAAATGGGTGCCAAGAGAATGTTTTAAATAAAGGGGTGCTTATGAAATGATTTATGTTTCTGAAATGTCACTCTGCTTTGTGAAGGGGAGTATGGTAAAGTACACTAGACTATGCTATGGAATAAATAGTTCTAAAATGTCAGAGGCTTAACACAATAAAGGTTTGTTTTTGTTCACAAAAATCCTGATGTGGTTGAGTATTTTGCTAGAGAATATCTTCTCTATACAGTGACTCAGGGATCCAAGCAACATCTTATCTTGTGATTCGATTTATCAACTTGTGACTTCCATGTTTTCCAATAAAGAGGAAATTGAAGGATAAGCACAGAAACGTGTATGTTGTGGATCAGAAATATAAATCCTTTTTGTAATAATTCAGTCCCATAGCCCCAACCTAACTGAAATGACACTAGGAATTGTAGGGAGGCATATTGATATCTGATGAGTAATAAATGTACCACATGGGGCTAGAGTGGAAATAAGAATAAAAGTAACAAAGAAGCTTCAATGAGTCAAATGATCATGATGATTGGGATTTGGGAAGCAGCAAGAGAGACAGAATAGTTTCAGAAGATATTTCAGAAATAGAGCCAATATGGCTAGAAAAGGGCAGGTATGTGGGAAGTGAAGAAAGCAAAAGAATCAGGGATGATACTGAAGTCTTTGGCTTAAATGACTAGGTGGATGATGGTGCTTGCAATTGAAATAAGGAAAATTGGGAAAGAAAAATTAGTATGTGAAGTGTGTTTGGAAAGTTTGGGGATCAAAGTTATATTGTGGAAATTTCTAAGTTTGACTTAGTCAAATGGAGTTGTCAAGTTGGAACCTGAACATTGGAGTATGGAGCTCCAGGAAAGAAATCTAGCGAAGGATATACATTTTGAAGTCATCAGAACATTGATGGATTTAAAAGCCCACGATACCTACAATCAATGTTCTTATAGTCTTTGTTTTAAAGATGCAAAACATGAAGCTGAAAAAGGGTTAAGTAGCCTACATAAAGTCATGAATAGTATGCAGTTGAGATAGGGGTCAAATCCAAGTCTGTCTAAACTCAGTCTTCCAGCCATAATGATTGTTTAGTATTATGTAGTATGTCAATAGAAGCGCTGGTACCATAGTGCCTAAGGCATTTGACTGCTAACCAGAAGGCTGGTGGTTCAAACCTACCACCCACTCCTCGGAAGAAGGTTGGACAATCTACTTCCGTAGTGATACCACCTCGGAAATCCAAGAAGGGGGTCGCTATGAGTTGGGTCCAACTCGACGGCACATAACAACAACAACAAAGTATGTCAATACAATGTCTGTTTTCATTCTATTTTATACTTCCTAACGTTGTTTTTTCATACATTGGCAGATAAGGTAAATTTTAAGAAGTCCTGCTCCCAGTCTTTCTTTCTTTCTTTCTTTCAACCACATCAGGATTTTTGTGACAATGAGCTATAAGATATTCAAAAGAATTGACTAAGATCATATGTATCTCAGGCAAACTAACTCTTGATTTGCACATATTCAACCATACCACATTATACTATACTGCCTCTCAATCAATAGGGGTTATGTGAACTTTCCTTTCATTTCCATTCCATTTCAGTTACAATGTCCTTACTATATTCTCTGAGCTTAGGTCTTTGGAGAACAAAAAAAGGCAGGTACTCTCAGCTACTAACCTTCAGATGCACACAGTCCAATCCTGCCAGATGCACCTTTCTACCATGACTCATTCCCCTGCACATCATCTTAAAGCCTCATCAGAGACAGAGACACTCCAAATATCAAAAAGTAATGCACTTGGCATTCTCTATTTTTTTTTTTTTGTTGTTGTTGTTGTAGAAGTAAAGATACTTTATTTGGTTAACTTCAGATCTGAGTTACACATATAATCCAAAAAAGAGTTACTGGCACTGAAAGCACCTATCATTTGTCTTCTGATTATAGACTATGAAAAAGACAATTAGAAATGAGAAGAACCACCTTTCGCCTCCTACCCTGTCTCCTTAGCTAGCTCATTTGGGCTCAAAGTTTCTATTATCATCCATAACATAAAATGTTTTCAAAAGCTCTGTCTCTAGATTACTGTTTCCTAATATCACTCCCAGTGGAGGGGTATGATTTAGCTTTCTTACTGTCACCTTTATGTACATTTTCTGGGTAAGAAAATTGTTTGACTATGGTGCTGTTGGTAATGAGAGTCTATTTATTTTCCTTCTGTATAGTTGTAAAGACCAATATATAAAATGTGGGCTGAGAGGAAAGGACAGAAAGGGGGGCTGAGGCCTCTCTGAGGTTCCAGGTTGAAGCAGTACTATGGTCTGGTTCCCAGGATGTCAAATAATATGTTAGGAGAATGTGAGCTGTCAAAACACTGTGTTCAGGAATTTGTCCAGGTTCTGGCCCTCATCATCAGTCCCAGATTCTAGATGAAATTCCCTCACTGTGGAAATTAATGGCATTGGGGCAATTTTTCTTTCCTCTTTCCCTTCCTTCATCCATATCCACTCCCCCTTTTTCTTTTCTCCTTTGTTGAAGAAGTAAATACATATAGAAACCCTACTGTGTACACAGCTATCATTTTAAGAAGAAAGTCCTGTGGAGTTGGGTTCAGAAGTCCTAAGTTTTCAACCTCACTGGACTATTCATTAGACATTCACCATAACATAACTCCTCTGAGCCTCAGTTTCTCCCCAGGCAAAACTGAGGATAAGAATTCCTGCTTTACTTAACTTGCAAAGTGTGGGTAGCACTCAAAGGAGACACTGAGTGTGATACTTCTTTGCAGAGAGTAGATAAGTCTACCTACTGCATAAGAGGCATTATTTTAGGTGCTGTGAGGAATATAACCAGTCATCTTTCAGTCAGTTATGACCTACAGTGACCCTCTATGTGTCAGAGTAGAACTATGCTCCATAGAGTTTTCAGTGGATGGTTTTTCAGAAATAGACCACCAGACCATTCTTCTGAAGTGCCACTGGGTAGACCCAAACCTCTAACCTTTAAGTTAGCAGCTAAGTGCATTCATTGTTTGCATTACCAAAGGACTCTGTGGGGAATGTAGAAAGGAATAAAATAAAACTTATTCTTTTAAGATGTTTATGAGGACATAATGAGAAACTATTACTATTGATGTATATAACATACTACCCTAAAACTCAGTGACTTCAAAAAGCAACCATTTTCTTTCACCTCACAGATTCCACAGGTCAGGACTTTGAGCAGAGCTTGGATGTATCATTTATTTTTTTCACCTTGTGGCATCATCTGAAGTCCATTAGTTTGCTCAGCTGGCAGATGGGCCAGTATGGAGGGTTGGAAATGGCTTCACTCACATGTCTGTCACTTTGGTAGGGGTTGCTGGAAGCCTGAACTCATCTGAAACTATCTGCCAGGGCACCTACAGATGACGTCTTGAGCTTAGGGCTATTGAATTTCTTACATGGTGCTGCCTTCTCCCAGAGCAAGTGCCACAAGAGAACCAAGTAGATGTTTCATGACCTTTTGTAACATAGCCTCAGAAGTCAGCAGTGTCACTTACATCATAATTTATAGTTCAATAATTCATGCCAGATTTAAGGGTTAAGGAAGAGAAATAGAGTCCATGTGTTGATGGTGGAGTGAAAGGTCATGTTTCAGAAGAGCATATGAAATGGAAGATTCTGTTCCTGCCCTTGGGAGATACAATCTGCTACAGTCTTCTCTCTGGCCACAGCAATTCATATCCCACTCAAATGAAAAATACACTTACCCACTACCCCAAGAACCTCTGTCTTATTCCAATATGATATGAGCTCAAAGGCCAGGATCTTAACACCAAAATCAGGTCAAGGTACCAAAGAATCTCCTTGGGTACAGCTGCCCAAGTAAAGTTCCTCTCATTCTGACCTGTGATCTAAATAGACAAGTTATCTGAGCCACACACACTTGATATCCAAAAGTTATACAGGGATGCTGTTGTTGCTAGATGCCGTGGAGTCAGCTCTGACTTATAACAACTCTATGCACAACAGAACAAAATACTGCCTGGTCCTGCACCAGCCTCCCAATACTTGCTATGCCTCAGCCTATCATTGCAGCCATTGTGTCAATCCATCTCATTGAAGGTCTTCCCCTTTTGCTGACTTTCCACTTTACCAAGCATGATATCCTTTTCCAGGGAATGGTCCCTTCTGACAACATGACGAAAGTAAGTGAGATGAAGTCTGGCCATTCTTGCTTTCAGGGAGCATTCTAGCTGCATTTCTTCCAGGACAAATTTGTTAGTTCTTCTGGCAGTCCATGATACTTTCAGTATTCTTCACCAACACCACAGCTCAAAAGCATGAACTCTTCTTCGTTCTTCCTTATTCTTTGTCCAGCTTTCACATGCATATGAGGCGATTGAAAATACCATGGCTTGAGTTAAGCACACCTTAGTCTTCAGAGTCATTTTTCCTCTTCAGCACTTAAAAGAGGTCTTTTGCAGCAGATTTCCCCAATGCAATAAGTTGTCTGATTTCTTGACTGCTGCTTCTATTGGTGTTGGTAGTGGAAACAAGCAATATGAAATCATTGACAACTTCAGTCTTTTCTCCATTTATCATGATGCTGCTTATTGGTCCAGTTGTGAGGATTTTCATTTTCTTTATGTTGAGGTGTAATCCATCCTGCTAACTATTATCTTTAATCTTCATCAGTAAGTGCTTCAATTATCTTCACTTTCAGCAAGCAAGTTTGTGTTGTCTGCATATCACAGGTTGTTAATGGATCTTCCTCCAATCCTAAAACCACATTCTTCTTCAAGATAACCATAATAAACATTCCTATCCATGAAAGAAAAGGGAGATAGGAAGCATCTAGTGATCTGTGACAATTCTGATAACTAGCTGGGCTCATGTCATTAGTGCCTTAATTAAAGCCGGGTTCTGTTTCTTGGGAATGATTCTCTGTCCCTTGGTTCATCCTCTGAACTCTTGATTCCCTCTTTTAAGTCATCTTTAGTTTTCCATCAAAAGTAAATTCTGTTTAGTTTAGTAAATTCTGAATATTTTTCTTGGCTTACTCCTGCTCATAGTTCAGGTGTTTATAATCTCTTTTTATTTTGAATTATCTTCTTCCCTTTTAGTATACCCTAACTGTGCTTCTGGGAGCTCTGGTAGCATAGTGGCTAAGGCACTTGACTGCTAACCAGAAGGCTGGTGGTTCAAACCCACCAGCCACTCCTCGGAAGGAAGGTTGGGCAATCCTACTTCCGTAGTGATACTGCCTCGGAAACCCAAGGAGGGGTCGCTATGAGTCGGGGCCGACTCGATGGCAAATAATAACAACAACAACAACTGTGCTTCTAAGAGCTCTGCTGGCATAGTGCCTAAGGCATTTGACTACTAACCAGAAAGATGGTGGTTCAAACCCACCAGCCACTGCTCAGAAGGAAGATTGGGCAATCTACTTCCATAGGGATATTGCCTCAGAAACCCAAGAAGGGGTTGATATGAGTTTCAGTTTAACTGCTTCTACCATTACAATTCTTTTAAAAACTATGTGGATTTTCCTTTTTTTTTTTTTGTTTAATAATACACAAAATAGACATTTATTTAACTTTTCATTGTGATTTGGGTGAAAGCTTACAGAACAAATTTGTTTTCCATTCGACAATTCATAAACATTTTTTTTTCCCCAACACTGATTGCAATCCCCAATGTAACAGATCTCTTCCCAATTTCTCCCTGTGGTTATCTTTCCCCTGTGTGCTTCTTGCCTGTGCATTCCTGACTTCTGCTCTTTCTCATGGTGCAAAGTTTGCCCTACTGATCTCCCATGGTTGATTGTTTAAAGGAGTACACCTCTCCCTGGTGTAATTGTTCACCTTGTAGGCTTGTCTATCGTTTTGTTGAAAATGAGCCATGGGAGTGAGTTCAATTCCAGGCCCATAGGGGAACAAGGGGCAGTAGTCTCGGGGGTTTCACCAGTCTCTATCAGAGTAGTAAGCCTGGTCATTTGTATAATTTTGATTTTTTTCCACATTTTTCTCCATTCTATCCAGGATCTCCAATTTTGATCCCTTTCTGAGTAGTTGGCAGTAGTAGCTGGAGTCAATCTAATTCTTCTAGTCTCAGGGTAACGTAGACTGAGGTTTCCATGATTCATTCACCTCTTGTACTAATTGTTTCTATGTGTCTTTGGTTTCTTTATTTTTCTTTTCTCCAGACAAGGAGACACCAATAGTTACATCTTAGATGGCTGCTTGCAACCTTTTAGGACCCAAGTTGCTATTCACCAAACTAGGATATAGAACAATGTTTTTGTGTACTAGGTAATCCAAATGAACTTGGGTATTATTTTTATATAGTGGTGGATTCTATTCACTAGGATTTTGTTGACAATTTTTGCATATATATTCATGAGATATTGGTCTGTGATTTCCTTGTTAGTGGTATCTTTGCCTGGTTTAAGGAGCTCTAGCAGTGCAGTGCCTAACACATGTGACTGCTAACCAGACGGCCAGCAGTTAAAACTGACAGCCACTCCACAGGAAGAAGATGGGGCAATCTATCTCTGTAAAGATTTACTGCTTTGGAAACCCAATATGGGTCACTGTCAGTCAGAATCTACTCAGTGGCAGTGAGTTTGGGTTTTTTGTTTGTTTCCCTAGTTTTGGTATCAAGGTTATTCTTGCTTCATAAAATGAATTTGCAAGTATTCCATCCTTTTCTGTGTTCTAGTTTGAGTAGGATTGGTGCCAGATCTTCTCTGAATGTTTGGTAAAATTATCCAGTGAAGCCATCTGAGCCAGGATTTCCTTTTTGTTGGTGTGTTTTGTTTGTTTGTTTGTTTTTCATAAACTCTTCTATTTCTTCTTTAGTGAAGGTTGTGTTAAAAAAAAATTTACTTCAGTCTCTGTTAGCTTAGGTAGTAATGAGGTTCCTGAAGTCTATCCATTTCTTGCAGGTTTTCAAATTTTGTGGAATACAGTTCTTCATAGTATGCTGATATTATTGTTGTTATTACAGTTGGTTCTGTTGTAATGTCACTCATTTCATTTCTTATTCATGTTATTTGCATCATCTACTTTTCCTTTTTAAATTTGCTGGTGGTTTGTTGATTTTGTTAATCTTTCCCAAGAACCAACTAATAGTCTTGTTCATTCTTTGTATTGTTTTTCTGTTACATTTATTTCTGATCAAATCTTTATTTTTTTCTTTTCTTCTGGTGACTATAGGCTTTTTTTTGCTACTCTTTTTCTAATTGTTGGAGATGCTGAGTTAAGGTGTTGATTTTGGCTTTTTCTTCTTTTTTGATGTGTACATTTATTGTTATCAATTGCCCACCAAACACTGCTTTTGCTGCTTGATGGCACATAACAACAACAACAACAACAACAACAACAAAGACTTTGGTATGTTGTGTTTTCATTCTTGTTTGATTCAATTAATTTTCAAATTTCATCTGTTACTCAGTAGGTTTTATGGAGAGTGTTATTCGATTTTCATGTGTTCCCCCCTCCCCCCCTTGATCTTCCTATTGTTGATTTTTAATTTTATAGCATTGTAATCTGAAAATATGCTTTGCAGGATTTTGATGCTTTTAAATTTATTGAGGCTTGCTTTGTGGTCTAACAGATGGTCTATTCTGGGGAATGTTCCATGTGTGGTGGAAAAGAATCTATATTTGCTTTTGTTGGGTGATATGTTCTGTAGATGTGTATAAGGTCAAATTGGTTGATTGTATTGTTTAGTTTTTCTGTGTCTTTGTTGAGTTTCCTTGTAATAGTACTCTCCTTCATTGAAAGTGGTATATTAAAGTCTCCTATTCTTATTGTGGAGCTGGCTATTTCTCTTTTCACTTTTGCAGAATTTTGATTTATATATTTTGAGGCTTTTCACTGGGTGCTCAGTTATTTGTTGTGGTTATGCCCTCTTGCTTGATTGATCCTGTAATCATTATAGAATGTCCATTGTCTCTTAAGGTGGTTTTTGTCTTAAAGTGTATTTTATCAGAAATTAGTGTTGCCACTCCAGGTCTTTCTTGATTGACATTTTGTTGATATTTTTTCCAACCTTTGATTTTTAACCTATTTTTATCTTTGTGTCTAAGGCGAATCTCTTCTAGACAACATATTGATGGATCATGTTTTTTTATCCATTTTGCAACTTTCTGTCTCTTGATTGGTGAATTCAGTCCATTTATGCTCAGTGTAATTTTCCAGTTTGAATTTACTGCAGTCATTTTATGTATTTTGTGTGTGTGTTTGTGTTGCTGCTGATTTCTTTGTTCCATGTAATTTTCTGTACTGAGCTCATTTTGTTTATGAATTTTTTTATCATTTCCTTCACCATTATTGTTGTAGTATTTGCTAAATATTTGTGCCTTCTTTTTTGTTTTGATGAGAAAATTTATTAATTTTCTTTGAGGTTACCCTAAGTTTATTATTTTAACCAGCTTAAAACAGTCTCTTATTCTCTAAATTTTCTTGCATTCCTCTCCATTTGGAAATTCTGTAACTACACTATTTATTCCCTCTTTTGCTTTGTATTTCTCCTCATTTAAAGATTGAAGTCTCTGGTTCTCTGCTTTCAGTGTTGTAAGTTTATTTTACTTTGGATAGTTCTATATCTGGGTTGGTTTCTAGGTTATGCTCTCATATGTGTTAATCACAGGCTGTTTTCTGCTGTACCTGAAGAATTCCCATTACTATCTCTCATAAGTTTCAGTTGGCTTTTACAGATTCTCTTAATTTTTGTTTATCTGGAAATGTCCTAATTTTGCCATCATATTTTGGGGAAAATTTTGCTGCATATATAAATTTGGTCAGCTGTTTTTTTTTTTTTTTTTTTTCATGGTTTTATATACATCATCTGATTGCCTACTCTCCTGCCTGGTTTCTACTGAGACATAGAGTTTAGTCCTGTTGGTTGTCCTTTGTAGGTAACTTTTCATTTTTCCTGAGCTGCTTCAGGATTCTTTCTTTGTCTTTGGTTTTGGAAAGTCTGATTATGATATTTCTTGGTGATTTTGTTTTGGGATCTATCGGGTTTTAAGTTCCTTGAACTTCTTGAATGCATATCTTCTCATCTTCTATCATATTCTAGAAGTTCTCATCCAACAAAACTCCAACAGTTTTCTCTGGTTTTATTTGGCTTTTCCTGTTCTGGCATTCCAATCACATGTAAGTTCTACCTCTTGATGGTGTCCTACACAGATCTTAGGCTTTCTTCATCTTTTTTTGTTGTTGTTCTTTTTTCTGATTTTCCTTTACCAAAGTAGTATTGAGAGATTTCTCTTCAACCTCACGATTTGCATCTTCCATTGATTCAAGTCTACTCTTTTGTCATTTCAATGTGTTATCTGTTTCTGAAATCTTAGTATCAATCTTCCAGATTTCTATTTGCAATTTTTGTATGGTTTCTACTTTTTCCTATATTTTGTCAGTTTGCTCTTTTTTTTTTGTAAATTCTTCTAGAGTTTTGTTAGTGTTTTCCTTGATTTTGCCATTCTTTTCTTGATCTGTCTCTCAATCCATTGAAGTTACTTAAATATAATTCTTTTGCATTCTTTTTCAGATACTTCCAATCCCCTCTCTTCTTCAGAGAGATTTTCTGTCTCTGTATTCTGATACGTTGTTTGTACTACTGTATCCTGCTTCTTTATATTAAGTGGGTTGTCAGTTGTCTCTAAGATATTGTGATGTTGTATTTATATTTATTTGGTTACGGTATGTGGGGATTAGCCCATTTTAATTCATTTATTTTGTTTTGATATATCTGAATGACCAAGGCTGATGTGTTACTCTATTCACTTCTTTGGCAGCACTCACCACCTGTTTCTTGGTGAATGTGAGAGAGGATGAAAATATGTGCAGAGATATGTTAGCTCTTCATGTAGATCAGTTGAGGGTGGCTTGCACTGGTGTTGGCTGCTATCTATCTTTCTATAGTTAGTTCAGAAGCAGGTCCTCACCCAGTGGGTGGGACTGCAGGAGGTATTGATGTCCCAAAATGTGGCAGGAAAAAATACTTGCTGTCCCAAAAAGCAGTGTGGCATGGGGTCCATACTCCCAGAAATTCCTGCCATCCCAAAAGGTGGCTGAGTATGGGTACCTGGTTCTCGAAAAAAGTTCTTGTTAGCCCAAAAGATGGCAGGGATCAGAGTGCCTTGTCCCAGAACCAATTTGTGTCAGAAGACAAAGGGGGGCAGGGTGCCTGATCAAAGATGAATCCCTGTTGGCCCAGAAGATGTATCCCTGCTGTCCCAGAAGATATCTGGGGGCAGCAATTCTGGACCTGAAAAGTTCCTCTCAGCCCAAGCAGCAGCTGAGAGCAAGGTGTCTGATTACAGAAGGAATTTCTGCTGGCTCCCAAAACAGCTGGAGATGTGGCACATAGTCCAAGATAAAATTCCTTCTGTCTCAAAAGGCAAGTGGGTATAAGCATTTAGCACCAAAAAAGTTCCTGTCAGCCCAAAAGGTGGCTAGGAGCAGGGCAACTTGTCCCAAAACTAGTTTTGTCTGCCCAGAAGGTGACTGGGCATAGTGTACCTGATCCAGATGGAGTTCCTGCTGGCCCAGAAGGTGTTTGGTGACAGAGTGCCTGAATCCAACTTCCTGCTGGTCCAAAAGGTGACTGCAAATAAGGCACCTGGTTTCAGAAAGAAAACCCAAAAAGTAGTAATTGATAGGAGATCTGGTCCAAAAAGTAGCAGTCGACAGGAGATCTGGTCCCACAACAAGTTACTGCTGGCCCAAAAAGTAGCAGTCGACAGGAGATCTGATCTCACAAAAAGTTACTGCTGGCCCAAAAAGTAGCAGTTGACAGGAGATCTGGTCCCACAAAATGTTATTTCTGCCCCAAAAAATGGCTGGGAGTAGGGTACCCAGTCAACAGTGAAATTCCTGCTGGTCCAGAAGGTGGGTGGGTGTGGGTGATGGCCACACTGCTGTTCGTTGGGAAAGTGGGGGGTACAAGGGAAACAAGTAGAATATCACACTTTTCTGGTTGCCAGCCACCAATGTGGTTTCCCATGCAATCTTTGGCAAGTGGAGCCAATTATCAGGTTGTCCTGATCAGAATGCTGCTTCCAAATATTCAAAATGGCTGTGTCATCCTGGCCAGTTGATAGGTCACAGCTCCATTTGTCTTCTTAATCACTGTTTGCTTTCTGTTTTTTCTACTAGTCAGGATTTAACCCATTCTTTATCCTTTCTGTTGAAGACTAGGGTTCCAGGACTATCCTCTGTATCTGTTTCAATTGTATTCTTGTTCCTTTGTTGTAATGGGTCTGCTTAGCTTGTCTGCCTATTCTACCATATTGCCCAAAGTCCTCCTGTGTGGGTTTTCTATTAAGTAGATTGATTTTTCACTCCATTAGATGAAAGACACATCTAAAAATTGTATTGAGACCAGCTCTTCTTTACCTTGGGCTCCTTAATAGGCTGATATTGATTTATTGAAGTGCTATAGTCTAACAGAGATGGTCTGTGAGGCACACATTAAAGGCTCTAGAAAGCCTTTTGTCTCCCTGAAAGGAGCTATAAGGCACAACTTTAAATATTTTTGATGTCCTAAAAAAGAGTTTAAAAGCTTCAGCCTTGCTTTCATGGTTCCATATATATATATATTGGCATCCTGCTGGATTAATCTTTGTACCAAGGGCCTTTTATTTTGGAAGTTTCTGCTGGAAGAGGCTGGGAATAGGAAACCATTTTATTTATTTATTTATT
>NW_006921667.1:2578360-2582267 GCF_000298275.1 Orycteropus afer afer | reverse complement strand
TGTGTATATATATATATATATATATATATATATATATATATGCATATACAATTTAGTGACAGAGAAATAGGTTTGTTTTTGAATCCAACAAATCTTGGCTTCTTTATATTTTCTAGAACTTTTGCTGGAAAACATAGTTTGTTCTGGTAGCATAGCGTCTAAGGCATTTGACTGCTAACCAGAAGTCTGGCAGTTCAAACCCACCAGCTACTCTTCAGAGGGAAGACTGAGCAATCTACTTCCTTAGAGATACCACATTGGAAATCCAAGGAGGGGTTGCTATGAGTCAAGACTAACTCGACAGCAGTGAGTTTGGTTTTATAGACTATGATATGTAGCTAAAAGAAATGGTAACCAAACCAAACCCACTGTCCTTGAGTTAATTCTGACTCATAGAGACCCCCATTGGGTTTTTATGGTGGTAAATCTTCATGGAAGTAGATTGCTCCATCTCCCTCCCATAGAATGGCTGGTGGTATTGAACTGGCAACCTACTGGTTAGCAGCTAGATTCCTTATGCACTGCACTACCAGGGAATCCAGAGGGCGCTTTGAAATTCTACCTGGAAAACATCTCACCTAGATCTATCAGTTATTCAATACATTTTCTATTTCACAGATTACTTCAGGTGATAATTTTGCTAAATTTTATGCCACTACATAACAAGGGTATCCTTTCCTCCAGCTTCCATTCATATTTTTCTCACTTTCCTTTAAACTCTCATAGCCAGTCTCTTTGAGGAAAATTTTGCTTCCACTAAAATTCTCTTTAAAGTCCTGCCAGCTTCCTGCTATGCAGTTGTGAAACTACTTGCACATAGTTTATATTGTTTCTTATACTGATATAATATTTCTAGGTACCTAATTGAGTTCAAGTTACTATTGCTGCATAACAAATGCCTCAAATTTAGTATTTCGTATTATATAACAATTTATTGTAATTATGTATAAGAACATCTGTATGTCAGAAATTTAGACAAGTATACACTTAGTGATTCTTCTGATTTTACGTAAGGTCACGTGACAGTTCTCAGCTGGTTAATGGCCTGGTCTTAATGGTTCAAGATGCCTCCACTTACATGGCTAGTGCTTTCGTAGGGCTAGCTGGAAGGCAGGACTAATCTAGGACCAGTATGTCTACATGTGGTCTCTCCAGCACAGTTGTTCTCAATGGGGGGAATTTGGGAACATTTGGAGATACTTTTGGTCATCACATGGGTGATACTATTGACATCTAGTTGGTAGAGGTAAAAAATGCTACTAAACATCCTACAATGCACAGAACATCACCCCACAACAAAGAATTATATGGCCTGCTCATGTCAAGATTGAGAAGCACTGTCCTAGAGTAAGAATCCCAAAGGAACCAAGCAGAAGCTGCATGACCTATTCTTACCTAGGCTTGAAAGTCAGATAACATCACTTCATGATAGAGGGTCACAAACTCACATTGTAGGACATATGTATGGTGAGAAATATTGTCACGGCTATCTAAAACTATAATTCATACTAGAGAAATCTAAATGTAATCAATGTTATGGAAAAGGGACAAGTATAGTGCTTTCCAGATCAAGGGAGGACTTAGCACTTGGTTTGGAGGAAAAAGTGGGGTTTCCTGAAAAATAAGAATTGAACTTACCTTGAAAAAAGGTTATGTTTTGAAAAGTCCATTTGGAGGGAAAACATTCTAGATAACAATAGAAATATAAGGATTGACTCTCTGAGATCAACAAACTATGCCTTTCTGATCAAACCTGACCTGCCACCTGTTTTATAAGTAAAGATTATTGGATCACAACCTACCATTAGGCTGCTTTCACACTATAATGGCAGAATAGAATAGTTGCTATAGAGATTATAAGATTCAAGAACCCTAAAATATTATTATCTTGCCCTTCACAGAAAAAAATATACTACCCCTGGCAGCAATTTATTTGTTCATTAATTATTTATTCAGCCAATATTTGTTAAATGTATGCTGTGTGCCATGCAAGGAGCTCCTGGTGGCATAATCGTTAAATGCTCAACTGCTAAGTAAATGTTCAGAGCCTTGAACCTACTAGCCACTCCAGGGTAGAAAGATATGACAGTCTGCTTCCACAAAGATTACTGCCTTGGAAACCCTGTACGGCAGTTCTACTCTGTCCTATAGGGTTGCTATGACTTGGAATAAACTCTGTAGCAATGGGTTGTTTTGGTTTGTGATGTTTGCTATGAATTGTGTTAGATGTTGAATATATGGTGGTTAAAAAAATAAACTGACATAATCTGTACTATGGATGATAATTTTAACATTTACAATATTTGAGAGCTGTGGAGAAGATAACAGTGGCTGATGAGTTCAAACCACCAAACTTCTGTATAGCAGCTGAGTGCTTTAACCACTGTACCACCCAGGCATCTTCAGAATTTGCCCTAGTAATTTCACTCTGACTCCTGGTGACTTTATGCACATCAGAATGAATCATTCCCTGATTCTGAGTCATCCTCATAATTTTGCTGTTTGATCCCATTGTTACAGTTATTATGTCATTCCATCATGTTGAAGATCTTCCTTTTTTCACTGACACTCTACATTACCAAGCAAGATGTCCTTCTGCAGGGATTGGTCCCTCCTAATAAGATGTCCAAAGTACATGAGATGAATTCTCAGCATTGTCACTTCTAAGGTGCATTCTGACTGTACTTCTTCTAAGACAGATTTTTTCATTCTTCTGTCAGTCCATGGTCTATTTAATATTCTTAACCAACACCATAATTCAAATGCATCAATTCTTTATATGTCTTCCTTATTCATTATCCAGCTTTCATATACATATTAAAACCAAAACCAAACCAAACCTACTGCAATCGAGTCAATTTTGATTTATAAGACCGGGTAGAACTGCCTCATAGGGTTTCCAAGGCCATAAATCATTACAGAATCAGATTGCCTCAACTTTCTGCCACAGATTGGCTAGTGAGTTTGAACTGCTGACCTTTTGGTTATCAGCCGAATGTTTTAATGACAACATCCCCAGAGATCCTCAACTAGGCAATTGAAAATACCTTGGCTTGGGTGAGAAGTACCCGAGATCTCAAAGTGACATCTTTCTTTTTAACATTGCAAAGGGGTATTTTGTAGCAGCAGATTGCCCGGTGCAATATGTCATTTGATTTCTCACCTGCTGTTTCCATGAGTGTTGATTGTGGATCCAAATGAAATGAAATCTTGACAACTTCAATATTTTCTCCATTTATCATGATATTTCTTACTGGTCTAGTTTTAAAAATTTTTGTTTTCGTTATGTTAAGGTTTATTCCAAGCTGAAATCTGTAGTCTTTGAACTTCATCAGTAAGTGCTTCAAGTCCTCTTCACTTTCAGCAAGGAAAGTTTTGTCATCAAAGTTGTATTATCAGAGCTTGTTAGTGAATCCTCCTCTAAACTTGTTCTAGGCATATACCTAAAAATAATTGAAAGCAGGAACATGAGAGTTACTTGTATGAGCTAATGTTTATTGCAGCACTATTTGCATGACCCAAAAGGTGAAAACAACCTAATTGTTCATCAACATATGAATGAATATACAAAATGTGGCATATACATACAATATTACTAGTCCATAAGGAGAAATGAAGTACTGACACATGTTGCAACATGGATGAATCTTGAAAACATTATGTTAAGTAAAATAAGTCAGTCACAAAAGGACAAATACTATACAGTCCAACTTTTATGAAATGTCTGGAAGGGGTAAATGATAGAGACAAAATCTTAGTGTGTGATAGTTGAAGATGTGTCAACTTGGCTGGACTCCACTTGTGAGTGGTGATTCCCATGATGGATCACATGACTGCGTCCTAAGCGCCGGTCAGTCTAGGGGGAGTTTCCCCAGGGGTGTGGCCTACCTGTAATACTATCCCAGGG
>NW_006921667.1:2564637-2571059 GCF_000298275.1 Orycteropus afer afer | reverse complement strand
TTCCCTCCTCTCCCCTTTCACCCCTGGTAAGCAACAAAAAAAGTTTCCTTCCATATATAAAGCTTTCCTTGACTTTTTACAATAATGAACTAATATATTTGTCCTCCTGTGATTGACTTATTTCACTCAGCATAATGTCCTCCAAGTTCATCCATATTACGTGCTGTTTTGTAGATTCTACATTATTCTTTAGTGTTGCATAGCAGTCCACCATGTGTTTGTATCATAGTTTGGTTATCCATTCTTCTGTTGATGGGCATGAAGGTTGATTTCATCTTTTTGCTATTGTAAACAGTGCTGTGATGAACATTGGTATGCATATATCTGTTCTTGTCCTGGCTCTCACTTCTTTAGAATATATATCGAGTAATGGAATGTCTGGGTCAAATGGTATTTCTAATTCCAGCTTTTTAAGGAATTGCTGTACTGCTTTCCACAGTGGTTGTATCATTTTACAGTACCACAGCAGTGGATGAGAGTCCCAACCTCTCCACATCTTTGCCAGCATTTCTTATTTTCTGTCTTGTTGAACTTTGCTGTTAGTGCTGGTGTGAGATTGTTTCTCATTATTGTTTTCATTTGCATCTCACTGATGGCTAATGATTGTGAGCATTTCTTCATGTATCTGCTGGCTGCCTGAATATCCTCTTTGGTGATATGTCTATTCATGTGTTTTGCCCGTTTTTTAATTGGATTGTTAATCTTTTTGTTGTTGAGGTGTTAGGGTTTTCTATAAATTTTAGAGATAAGTCCCTTGTCAGATACGTTGTTGGCAAATATTTTTTCCCAATCTGTAGGTTCTCTTTTTACTGTTTTGGCAGTGTAATTATCAACAAGTATGAATTTGTTGCTGTCATTTTGTTATGTGCTTTTTTGTGATGTTGCTGATTTCTTTGTTCTATAGAATTTTCTGTATTGAGCTCGTTTTGTTTATGAATCATATTATCAATTCCATCATTGCTATTGTTTTAGTATTTGCTAAATATCTGTGCTGGTCCTCTTTTATTTGGATGTGAAGTGTTATCATTTTTCTTTGAGGTCACCCTGTGATTTATAATTTTCTTCCCAAATTTAAAAGTCTGTTTTATCTTGTAGTTGTCTTGACTACTCTACCATTTAGAAGTTCTGTAACTACACAATTTTTTCCCATCTTTTTGGTTTGTAGTTGTTCTCATTCATCAACTAATGTCTCTGGTTCCCTGCTTACAATCTTGTGGACTTATTTACTTTGGATATGTTTATAACTGGGTTGGTTTCTCCGTTATGTCATCATGTGTGTTAACAGTCGGTTGTTGTTTGCTGTTGTTGGTTCTCTGTCCAAAGGACTCCCTTTATCATCTCTTATAAGGTTGGTCTGGTTTTAACAAATTCTCTTAATTTCTGCTTATCTGGAAATCTCTTAATTTCACCATCATATTTGAGGGACAATATTGCTGGGAATATAATTCTTGGTTGGAAATTTTTCTCTTTCAGGGTTTTGTATATCCCATTCCATTGCCTTCTTGCTTGCATGGTTTCTGCTGAGAAATCAGAGACTATTCTTATTGGTTGTCCTTTGTAAGTAACTTTTCATTTTTCCCATGCTGCTTTCAGGATTCTTTGTCTTTGGTTTTGGTGAGTTTGATGATGATATGTCTTGGTGATTTTCTTTTGGGATCTATCCTGTTTGGGGTCCATTGAACTTCTTGAATGGATATATTCTCCTCTTTGATCATATCAAGGGAATTCTCTTCTAACAAATTTTCAACAATTTTCTCTGTGGTTTTGTTTGTCTCCTCCTGTTCTGGAATTCTGATTACATGTAAGTTATTCCTTTTGATGGTATAGCATGTGAACCTTAGACTTTCTTCATTATGTTTTGATCTTTTTTTCTGGTTGTTCCCTTCCCAAAGAAGTATTGAGGTATTTGCCTTCATTCTCACTAATTCTGCCTTCCATTTATTCCATTCTACTCCTTTGCTCGTTCAATGTGTTATCTATTTCTGAAAATTTGGTATTAATCTTTTGGGTTTCTGTCTGTAGATTTTGTGTCATTACTGATTTTTTATTTATTTTGTCATTTTGTTCTTGTATTGTCTTTTGAAATTGTTGTAGGATTTTCTCTGTATTTTCCTCAATTTTGTCAGTGTTTTCCTTGATCTATCTCTCAATCCATTGAAGATACCTATATAATTCTTTTGAATTGCTTATTGGGGAGTTACAATGCTACTTCGTCCTCAGGGATGTGTTTTGTGTCTGTATACCAGTCCCTTGTTTTTCTTGCTTCTTTGTGTGAACTGTCATGTTCTGTTGTCTCTGAGACATTGTGATGGTTTTGTGTTTAAATTTAATTGCTGATTTTACATTGGAGTGGCTTTCCCATGATTTTTGTTTTCTTTGGATGTTATCTACATAAGCAGGGTACTGTTCTCCTCTATTCGTTAATTGGCAGCACTTATGCACTCACCACCTATCTCCTTTCCCATTGTCAGCCTCCTTTATGTCCCTGCCATCCTTGGCAAATGTAGCATATTCTTAGATCCCTGGAATCTAAATGAGAATGCTGTCACTTTAAATATCTGAAATTGCCACCGCTTGTAAACATTCAAAATGGCTGTGACCTTGGTCACTTTAAATACCCAAAATGGCAGTCATTTGTAAAGAATCAAAATGATTGCACCCTCCAGATAGCCGAAAGTCCAGTTCACAGCTCAGGTTATCTCCTTCATTGCTTTTTCTTTTCCTAGTCATAGGTAACCAGTACAGTCATCCCTGCAGCCCTTGGTGACCATGGCTGATCTCTAGGTCAGTTCTCAGTTCCCAACACCAGTTGGAAATATTCATGCTTTTGGTGCTGTCAGAGTAGCACACAGCCTGCACGCAGCTCCTTCTGTCTCCATACTCACTGTTTTCATTCAGGTTTTTCCACTAGTCAGTGCCTAATCTACTTCTGTATACTTCCTTTCAAAGCTTAGGGCTCCAGGATTATGTTCTATATCTCTGTCAATTGGTTTCTGTTTTCTTTCTTGAAGAGGGTCTGTGTAGCTTGTCTGTGTATTCTGCCATCTTACTGGAAGTAAGGCTGTAAATCTTTGTGGAAGCAAATTCCTTCATCTTTCTCTTGCAGAGCATCTGGTGGGTTTGAAGTGCTGATCTTTTGGTTGTAGCTGAATGCCTTAACAACTGAACCACTAGCATTCCCTGAGCCATGTCTAGTAGAGTCTTATAGATTGTGAAGAGGATCTGACTTTTAATCCAGGTTTAATAGAAAAACCACTGCAGAATTTTTACAAGATGTAATTAATGTTGTGTGTAAATTTGGCTGGGCCTGATTTTCAGTGTCTGGCCAGCTGGATGTAGTTATTCCCCATAGTGAGACTGGTAATCAACTCCATGGTGGAATCTACTGTAAGCAGCTGAGTAAGTGCCTTAGTGATGTGGTCTGCTTCCAGTATATAAGGAGAACCTTTGAGGAAGGTCTCTGGCTTTTGGCATGTCTGGATCCTGCATTTGGCTGGGTCTTCATCTCATTGGACTGCCATGTTGTCTACAGATCTTAAGACTGTTAATGGACTTGAGCTAGTGGCCTGCCATGTTACTTAATAATTTTGGGAATGTGCCATTTTATTTGTTGACCTTGGGTTTGTCAGCCTCAGCTGCCAGCATCCAGCAGCTGAGTTAAGAAAATCCTCCAGCTTCAGTGGGCTGGGGCATGAGGCATACCAAAGTCCAAGGTCGAGAAGCTTTCATCCAGCCCGTAGAACTAACCCTTTGAACTCTGACTTCTAGAATACTAAATTGTGAGAGAATAAAATCCCTGTTTGTTTAAAACCATCTCTTTGTGGTATTTCTGTTATAGCAGTACAAGAGAACCAAAACACAAGGAGAATAATAAAAAATAGTTTTCTTTTAATACTACACAAATAAAGAAAACTCTGGCTGCTGAGTGGGAATTAGACAGGAGATAGTTTAGAGAGACAAGTAAGACAGCTCATAAAAGATCTGGGCTAGAAATAAAGGTAGCATGATCTAGAAACTGTACTTCTTATACTTTAATGTGCCATTACATTATCTGAAAATCTTGTTGAAATGCAAATATTTACTCAATAGTTATGGGATGAAACCAAGAGTCTGAGATCCCAACATGTTTCTGGTTACTTCTAACACTCTTGGTCTACACACTGCGCTTTGTATAACAAAGATCTAGAGGTGAATACATATAAAATGTAATTTTTAGTCATTCAATTTACTAACACTTTTCTATGGTTGGAAAGGTGTAAGTTTACACTTTAAAACATTTTAAAGTAAAAATTTAAAGTAAATTCATGCCAAAGAGAAAATCATGCCAAAGAGAAGAGGCATTTTCAACCATTGTAAATGAATAATTGCCAAGGGTGAAAACTTTCTATGGTTTTTCAAATAGGAGATAAAACCTTTGAATTAGAGTGTGAGAAAGCCATGCAATTCTAGTTAGTTAATAAGGAGATGATCAATTTTATTAAATTTCTAATAAAATTTTATTGAGTGAATCAACAATGAAGATGGTAAAGCCTCTGCCTTAAAAGGAATTTAGTGTGTATTTTGTTACTAAATAGACATGAAATTTTATCTTGTAATAAGCACATTTACAGAGTTAAGGCCAAAGTGCTATGGAATTGCTGGAGGAAGGTACCTACTCTTTAGGCACAAGGAAGGACCTCTAGAATGATCTTCAACAGATGACTAGGAATCTAGAACAAAGGACATGGAAAATGTTCCATAGAGAGAAATGCCAGAAGTTGCAGAGAGTATGATGTGGTCTGCAAAATGAAAGAAACTATATAACTGGAGTGTAGCATAGGCAATGAATATATTAAACAGCAGCCAGATCATTAGTCATCTAAAGCTTACATCTGTGTCATGGATTTGCATCATATCCAGAAGCTACTGGGATCCAATAAAATAATTTAAGCAGGGGAGCACTGAGATCAGCTTTAATAATAATAATAATGAGTCAGGAGACCAAAAGATCAGAACCATTAGGAAGCTGAAACTGAGGATGATGGAGGCAGTGGGCTGGCAAGATGTGGATGAACTATCAATTTGAGCAATAGTAATGCCAGATAGATTTTCCTCCACAAGCTAAGCATATGACATAAACCCACATCTCCTTTCACAATCCAAATTAATGGCTAAATCTTCATCTTGACTACTCCGACCAGTTCCGTCTCCCTAGTCCCACAGTAATCTCAAGCAGTTTCCTGGGTCGTACTCAAGTCCAAAGCATCCATATTGTTTGTCCCCATCTCACATGTGGAGGTTACAGTTTGATGTGTCTCCTAGAGGAGACCTGGAGGATGCCTTAGAGACCTGGCATCTCAGCTGTCTCCCAGGAACCCAAAGAGACCTTTGCATCTAAAATAAGCTTGGGCTGGGATTCAAAATGGAGTCTCGTCAGTAATCACCATGCTATTTCCTGCTAGCATCTTGATGTTGTTGTTATGTGCCATTGAGTCAGACCAGACTCATAGCGACCCCTCCTTGGGTTTCCGAGGCAGTATCACTATGGGGAAGTAGATTGCCCCATCTTCCTTCCGAGGAGTGGCTGGTGGGTTTGAACCACCAGCCTTTTGGTTACCAGTTAAGTGCCTTAGGCAATATGCTACCAGAGATCCTTGAAAAACTAGATACAGCAGTTTGAATTAGGGATTTTGGTGCTTTGAACAGCTCACTGAATCAGAGTGCACCAAACACAGAGGAGTAGAATTAGAGGAAAGGGACAGAGAAAGAAATTAAGGAAGAACTGCCCAGCAGAAAGTGGATGGGCAGCCGAGAAAGGTCATTGGAGTCTTCCCTGGGGGAGCAACTGGCTGTTCAAAGCACCAAATCCAGCTTGAGTTTGTTTTTGTATATGTGGTGAGGTATGGGTCTTTATTTAATTTAATGCAATCCCGATCCACATTTCAACAAAATTTTTTAAGGACATGGAAAAACTGATTACTAATTTCATATGGAAAGGTAAGAGACCTAGAATAAGCAAAGCACTTCTCAAGAAGAAAAACAAAGTGGGAGGTCTCAGACTTCCAGATCTTAAGAACTACTATATAGCCACAGTAGTCAAAACAGCATGGTATTGGTACAATGATAGAAAGATAGACCAATGGAACAGAATTGAAAGTCCAGACATAGACCCATGCATCTATGGACAACTGATCCTTGACAAAGGCTCAAAATCCATTAAATGGGGGAAGAGACAGCCTCTTTAATGAATGGTGCTGGCAAAACTGGGTATCCACCTGTAGAAAAATGAAACAAGACCCATACCTCACCACATATACAAAAACAAACTCAAGCTGGATCAAAGACTTAAATGTAAAACCCAAAACTATAAAATACATCATAGATAAAATAGGGGCAAATCTTGTTGTTGTTATGTGCCGTCGAGTCGGCCCCGACTCATAGCG
>NW_006921667.1:2563656-2564537 GCF_000298275.1 Orycteropus afer afer | reverse complement strand
CAACTGGCAGATGAGAATAGCCACTTGAGACCTTCCTGGGCCAAGGCAGAAGACACCCTATATCAGCATACCAGTGACCACACCAACATATCAGCAAACACCCCAAGGATCTACCTTCAGCATCTGATTTTAATGGGTAAGTTAGGTGAAAATGGACATACACAGCACCACTGAAACCCAAGAAGAAAGCTCTTTTGTGCTCTAGGAGGGTGACCTCACTCCCCCCTCAACAGGTCACTAAATAGTCTTGGGTCAGCTTGGGTGGCATTGAGAGGTCTGTGATTGTCTTTGTCACTGATATCGGGACTATAGATTACTAGCAGGTACTCTCCCAACTCCAGCTCAGCTGAAACCGCATGCATCTTTGCCACCACAGGTGGGCGGTATCACAGACAACCTTCTGAGCCGTTAGTGGTCTGGGCGAATTGGGCTGGCACTGTGGGCAGATGGGGTGGAGAGAGAAAAATCCGCAGGGGAGTGCAGACCTGGGAATTTGCCTTGGATCAGCTTTTTGGTGCCAAGGGGCCTCAGGAGTGGGATCTTTGCATGTGTCTAAGCCTAGCGGAAAGTGGTGGCACCCTAACAACAGGAATCTTTCCTGAAAGTGAGCCGTGGGCTTGTAAATAACAGTACAACATCATCAGTAGCAGCCCACTCAAAGCACTAGAAACCGACCCTAGCAACAGCAAGCTTTCCTTCTTCCGCTCCCACCTTCTCCACCAATAACTTCACTCATTCAATAGAAGAAACCATATTTAGCCAACATAAAACCTCCTGGTTTGAACACTAAACCCTCTTTACAACAAACAGAAACACATATCCACATTCCACACAGTGATTCCACCATCACAAAGAAAACTGCAGAGTGACCCAGCATACCT
>NW_006921667.1:2529118-2563556 GCF_000298275.1 Orycteropus afer afer | reverse complement strand
TACAGAAAACTTCAACACCTCAACACCAAAAAGACAAATAACACAATTCACAAATGGGCAAAAGACTTGAACAGACACTTCACCAAAGAAGATATACAAGCAGCCAACAAGCACATGAGAAATTGCTCACGATCATTAATCATTAGAGAGATGCAAATCAAAACAATAATGAGATATCATCTCACCCCAGCAATAATAGCAAAGTTCTACAGATCAGATAGTAACAACTGCTGACAGGGTCGTGGAGAGATTGGAACTCTTGTGCACTGCCAGTGGGATTGTAAAATGGTCCAGCCATTGTGGCAAACGGTATGGCGTTTCCTTAAAAAACTGAAAATACAAGTACCTTTTGACCCAGCAATTCCATTACTAGGAATATATCCTAAAGAGGTGAGAGATAGCGCATGAACAGACATATGTACACCTATGCTCATCACAGCACAATTCACTATAGCAAAGAGATGGAAACAACTTAAGTGCCCATCAACAGATGAGTGGACAACCAAATTATGGTATATCCACACAATAGAATACTATGCCACGTTGAAGAACAATGAGGGATACGTGGATCATCTCACAACGTGGATGAACCTGGAGGACATTATGCTGAGTGAAATAAGTCAATCACAGAAGGACAAGTACTATATGAGCCCATTACTGTAAAAAGAAAGAGAAGGGTTTGCTTGGGAGAGGTAGCTCACTTAGTAGGTTACCAGGATGGGGAGGAAAGGGGAGGGATTAATTTCGGGCTAGTTGGGGCCTACATGCTAATGTGGGTAGGGGAAGGGATATACAGGAAGGATATAAGACCATCATAATAACATTGGAAAATGAGAGGACACCTAACTGTGCACATAAGAGATAGATGACAAATGTTAATACCAACCAATGTGTCCACAATACCACATTGCCATTCACACCAAGCACTAGGCTATGCAGATAAACACATAAACACTTGAGATGATCAGACGGGGGCAGTGAACAGAGGTATACTCTAGACCAAGGATAGATTCAGCTGAGGCTAATCTTATACAGACACCAGTGATACAAAATACCTGCAGTCCTTCCAGAAACAATAGAAACCTCACAGACATCCTGAGACTATGGGAGAGAGATCCAATAAATCTACCCCCTCACAACCAAAGTACTGGGGGACACCAGACTCGATTGGCACAACAAAATACATAAAAGTGTTGCTCCACATTCTACATTGGTGAGTAGTAACTGGGGTCTTAAAAGCTTTCAAGTAGCCATATAAGATGCAGCTAATGGTCTCCTAGTGTCGGAAGTAAAGAAGAACAACAACAAAAAAATGGGCATTTAGAAGCAATCAGCCCTAGGACACGATGGCCCTCGAGACCAGAAGAACTGGATGGTGCCCAGCTACCAATGCCAACCACTCAGGAAAGGATCAAATCTGGAGATCCTGGATAGAGTGGGAGGGAAAATGTGGAACATAATCCAAAAACTCAAAGATGACCAGAATTACTGGTCAGATGAGATCTGGTGAAACTCACAATACTATGGCCCTGGAATACATTCTGCGCCTGGAATAAAACTCATCCCCAGGGGTGGGCTCTCAGCCCAATAATTAACAAGATGTAGACGCAGACCACTCAGCACAGGATGCTGCACCCATATACTCTATGGTAATACATCCCTTAGAGCAATAGACCATGGGACACCAGAGAACCAACATTCAAACTGAGGAAATGCAGCACAAACAGGAGTGCATATTTATGAGGGGCACAGGGGGAGGGTTGCAGAGTGGGGAGGGGAGAAGACTGTGTTAGGGTTGGACATGACGAATGGGGAATGAAACTAAATGTATCCATTACATTGAATGTAAAACAAGCTCTTAAAATAAGAAAAAATAAATAATAAATAAAAAAAAAGAAAAAGAAAATAAAAAAAATATAACCTTAAAAAAATAAAGTAAGCTTGGGCTAACTCTGACTCTGCCACAGGGACTGGTGTAAATACCTGTATCACCCTCTTTCAGATTCAGGGTGATTATTAATGCTGGCACTCCCTACAGGGTAGTGCTAAGCAAAGGTCATACCATCACATGTTAAGCTTGGGTTCCTATGTCACCCATGCACCCACTTCCTGGTCAGGGCAGGCTCAGTGCTATGCACATCATAGACTAGAACCTCTGTTGCCTTCAAATGCCTAACTGAATGCATGAGAACGTAAACCTTTCTACATCTGTACCAGAGCAGAATAGGAAGTTGCTACTCTGACCCAACCCCAAAATTTTGAGTGATAGGCAAAGGACTCAGGATCTCGATTTCTCCTGCTTTCACAGTTCTTAGATTCCTTAAGGAAAGCTAACAGAAGCCACAAGCTTTAAGCCTTGTAGATTAAATTGTTCTCAATGAGTAGAAGGCAAATACAGTTCTGCTTCCCCAGACACCAAATAACATTGTTGTTGTTAGGTGCCATCAAGTTGATTCTGACTCATAATGACCCTATGTAAGACAAAATGAAACATTGCCCAGTCCTGCACCATCCTCACAATAATTGTTATCTTTTTGCCCATGGTTGCAGCCACTGTGTCAATCTATCTTGCAGAAAGTTCCTCTTTTTTGCTGACCCTCTCCATTACCAAGCATGAGGTCCTTCTTCAGAGACTGGTCTGTCCTGATAACATATTAAAGGCTGTACTTCTTCCAAGACAGATTGTTCATTCTTCTGACAGTCCATGGTATATTCAATATTCTTCACCATACTATTATTCAAATGCATCAATTCTTTAGTTTTCCTTATTATTGTACAGCTTTCACATTCATATGAAGCAATTGAAAACACCATGGCTTGGGTGAAGAGCACCTTAGTCCTCAAAGTGACATATTTGCTTTTTAACAATTGAAAGAGATCTTTTGCAGCAGGTTTGCACAATGCAATACATAATTTCATTTCTTCACTGGTGCTTCTGTATGTGTTGATTGTGGATCCAAGTAAAATGAAATCCTTGATAACTTCAATATTTTCTCCATTTATCATTACATTGCTTATTGGTCCAGTTATGAGGATTTTTGTTTTATTTGTGTTGAGATGTAATCATAATAAAGGCTGCAGTCTTTAATTTTCATCAGTAAGTGCTTCAAGTTTTCTTCACTTTCAGCAAGCAAGATTTTGTCATCTGCATATTGCAGTTTGTCAATACCTGCCACGTTCTTCTTCATATAGTTTAGCTTCTTGGATTAATTGTTAATTTGATTGGATAAATACGGTGAAAGTTTACAACCCTGACACACAACTTCCTGATTTTAAACCATGCAGAATCCCTTGTTCTGTTCAAATAACTGCTTCTTGGCTTATGTACAGGTCCTGCATGAGCATAATTAAGTGTTTTGGAATTTCCATCTTTCAATGTTATCCATAATTTATTATGATCCCCACAGCTGAATGCTTTTACATGGTCAATGAAACACATGCAAACATCTTTCTGGTATTCTCTACTTTCAGCCAAAATCCATCTAACATAAGCATATTCTCTTTGGAATTGGCTTGAATTTTTAGTAGTTCCCTGTTGGTGTACTGCTGAATCATATTTTTAATCTTTTTGGCAAAATTTTACTTGTATGTGATATTAATGATATTGTTCAGAAAGTTCCACATTCTGTTGCATCAATTTTCTTTGGGGTGGGCACAACTATAGATCTCTTTCTGTTGGTTGGCTAGGTAATTGTCTTCCAAATTTCTTGGCTTAGGTGAATCTTCCCAGTGTTGCATCCGTTTGTTGAAACATCTCAGTTGGTATTCCATCAATTCCTGGACCCTTGTTTTCCACCAATACCCTTAGTGCAGCTTCTGCTTTCTTAATACCATCAGTTCTTGATCATATACCACCTCTTGAGGTGGTTGAACATTGGCTAATTCTTTTTCATATAGTGACTCTGTGTATTCCTCCCATCTTCTTTTGATGTTTCCTGTGTTGTTCAATATTTTGTTCATAAATTCCTTCAATATTGCAACTCAAAGCTTGAATTTTTCTTCATTTCTTATAGCTTGAAAAATGCTGAGCATGTTCTTCCTTTTTAGTTTTCTAACTCCATGTCTTTACACTTTTCATTATAATATGTTACTTGGCCTTTTCAAGCTTCCATTTGAAGTCTTCTGCTCAGGTGTTTTACTTCATCGTTTCTTCCATTTGCTTTAGCTGCTATACATTCAAGGGCAAATTTTATATTCTCTTCTGACATACACTTTGGGCTTTTCTATCCTTCATTTTTAATGTCTTTATGTTTTCTTCATGTATGATATACCACAACTCAGCCATTAGTGTTCAATGTCTCAATGTGTCATTTTTCTAAGGTGGTCTCTAAATTCAGGTATACTTTTTGGCTCTCATGGACTTGTTTAAATTTTGTTCAGGTTCAATTTTATTTTTCATGTGAGCAAGTTATGTTCATTAAGAAGTAAAATAAAGAACGTGGTGAATGAGTGAGTGTGGAGGGTGAGGGTGAGAGGACAATGGGATGATTTTCAGGGTAGGAGGACTCAGGGGATGGGCTGCATAGAAGGCCAATTCCCGCAAGTGAAAGACAAGACAGGAAGAGCACATTGGAGGAAGAGATTAGTACTTTATATTCTCAGAAGCTCAGGAGAGATATGACTCAGAGGTGATAGATTTGGCATGGAGAAGTGACACATAGCCGAGCTCTAAGACACAGTTGAACATTTCTCTCTTACATAATGCTTTACTTCTCCCATCCAAAGGGTCCAAGGCATCATTTAGGGGATACATTATAGGCACAGACTGCTCAGAACTGTACCTGCTGTTTTATTTCAATGTAAAAACTCATAGATCTGACTGTCTTATCACACTTCAGACTCTGATAGTGATGATGTGTGTAGTATCATTAATTATAGTCAATTCAAATTAATAACTTCTTACACTGGTGGTATAAGCCCAAGCCTAGAAGAAACCTGAGAGAAAGATAAAGTATTGCGAAGACAATAACTACTGTCTATTAGAAACCTTCATATGAAAATGTATGAGAAAACATGTGGCCAGTTTAAATAATTTGCCAGAGATCCTCCAACTCCTGGGTGGGAGGAGCAGAATTCCAGAAGGCCTATCTTACCCCAAAATTGTCCTGTCTGGAACTTGCAGTTTATTTAGAGACAAAACCAATATACCTAAAACAATTAGAGAGAGATGCAAAATCAACATTGCAGTCATTAGCTAGATTGCATTGAAATTTCAAAATGAAAATGGTTTTATTGTTTTTTCTGATTATAAAAGCAAAACTTCCTCCCCGTAAAACAATTCAAATGTTACAGGATTGTAATGTGCAAGAGATGCTCATTCCTCATAATCTCATGACTCTATCCAATGCCATAAATAGCCTCTTATAATTACCTCTTTTTCCCTTAAGCATGCATGTACACCATGTTACCCACAACACACAAAAATAAGTGCTTAAAAATTAGATCATATTCTATAATCTGTTTTGTTTTCTACACACATCATAGAATTAATTGCAGTAAATCTGCATGTTTGCTCTTCCCAAATTTTTATGACGATGAGTTAACTTCTTATAGATTAATAGATAATTCATTGATGCCTTGACACCAATTTAGCTCCAGGTAGTTCAAGTGCAGGTAACATTTATCATAGAATTATCCTGGCAATCTTCTCCTCTCACAAGTCTGTCACATGACAGGTTATTGCCAGTACCCTATAGGGCTCCATCCTTTTCTAAATTACCATCAACATATATGTAATAAGTCAGGTTTATTAAGATGGACTAGGAAGAAAGGCTTGGCAATCTACTTCCAAAATTTAGCTAATGTAAACCCTATGGATAACAATGGTCTGATCCTCAAGTGAACATGGAGATAGTGCAGGATGAGGTAGCATTTTGTTCTGTTGTGCAGGGAGTTGCCATGAATCAGGGACCGACTTGATGGCAGCTACCAGCAAAACAACATCTGTGATAAATTCACCACTTTTAAGAATACAATCTGTTCAGTTTTGACAAAGTATACAGTAGTGAAATCATCGGAACACTCAAAAGTATCGAACATTTCTATTACTCCAAAATGACCCTCCTTCCTCTTGACCTTGATATTCTCCTCTCACTCCCATCTCCAGGCAACCACTTACCTATTTTCAGTATTTGATATACTGAAATATTTTTAGTACATTGTTTTTCTGAGAATAGTCATAAAGTATGTGGTCTTTTCTGTCTGCTTTTATTCACTTAGCAGGATGCTTTTGATATTCATCCATGTTTCACATGTACCAGTAGCCTGTTCCTTTTTATTGCTGAGTAATATTCTGTTATGTAAATATACCCTAATTTGTTTATCCACTAACCACCTGATTAACATTTGGACATTTTCTATTGTGTGGCTAATAATGAATAAAACTTCTATGAGTAATCCTATTCAGATCTTTGTGTGGTCGTATTTTATATCTTCCTTAGGTAAATACCTAGGAGGGGAGTTACTGGGTTGTATGGTAAGTGTGTATATATTAGAAACTACCAAGCTGTCTCCTAGTGTGGCCATACATTTTTCATTCCAAAGCCTCACCAACACTTTGTAATGTCAATCTTTGATGTTAGCCATTCTAGTGAGATTTAGTGATGACATCTCATGAATTTATTGTGCATTTCTCCAATGACTCTTTATGCTGAATATATTTTCTTATGTGTAATAGCCATTTACATACCTTCTCTGGAAAAATAAGCCTCCCTCACTTTAAAAAAAATAAATTGTTGGTCTTCTTATAATTGAGTTGTAAGTTTTCTTTACATACTCTAGATATAAGTCCTATATTGAGTATGCTTGTATTTCATACTGTTTTGTAACTATTGTATGCTCTGTTCTATTTATTTATTTATTTTTTTAAATAATTTTTCTCCTACTTCAGCCTGGTGGCATGGTGAAAATGTGCTGGTGTGTAAATGTGACTTTCCCTTGTGTCTGGGTTGCCAAGTATCTTCTCTCTTATGCTGGCTCACATTTGGCATTTAAGGATTTGTTAAAATTTCAGTAATTTGTATTATTACCCATTTTTAAATTTATCACCTCTTTTGTCCTATGCTCTGCCAAAGGTAAAGCATTTCTTATGTTTTGTATCTCTTCGGATGGGGGTCCTCATCCTTTGAAATTCAGTTCACCTGCTTTATTTGTGATCACAGATCTTATGTGGGCTAAAATATTTTCAAAATGTGATTTTCTTGATTATCTGGTTTTTATTACCCTCTTGTTAATTTCTATATCTTCTTCAGAAGTACAACTACTTCTTCCCTTACTCTTTTGAAAACATTTTTTGAAGAGATTTTTTTAAAGAATAATTCTGATGTGTGTGTGTGTGTGTGTGTGTGTGTGTGTGTAAAATTTGTCCTTCTAGCTATTTTTAAGTGTATATCACTTTGGCATTAATTGTGTCATCATGCTGTGCAAACATTGCCACTATCTACAAAAATAAGATAAATATAAGATTCTACCCTTAGATATTAATACTTTGCTTCTGAGTTACTGTGATTGTAACTGAACGTGTTATCCATGCACTTAGCCAAAGCTTAAAACAGGTCCTAGAATCTGAAATCATGCTGACTGGCTGCCTTGACTCAAGATGACTCATGATACTGGGCCCTCCTTTACCCCTATCCAAGGTTGTGATCCTTTAAAACATACACTAAGTCCATTTATTTTCCAACAAATAGACAAAGGAACAAAAGCTAGTAAAGGACTTCTTATTTTAGAAAAGCCCATCTACTGACATGTTACATCACTGTGGCTGTCCCACTGAATCCTGCCATCTTGTCATTTTTCACTCAACCAACAGCAGTCACTGGTTGATGAAGATGTACTTACATAGCACAGATATGGTCATAAAAACTTCCCTTTCTACTTCCAGTGCTCTTTTGAGACTAGCTCACCCCCAAGAATGAGAAAATATGAAAATACAGATTACTGATCTATTATTTTGTTGTATATTGTTAAGCATGAGATTTGGGATTAAATAAGGCTTCCTTCTTTCCCTCTTTCCCTTGCTTCTGTGCTTCTTTCCTTTCTTCCTCCTTCCCTCTCCCTCCTTTCTTCTTCCTCCCCTCTCCCTCCTTTCTTCTTCCTCCCTTTGTTCACTCTTTCTTTCCTTCCCAGAAACTGGCAAGGCTCCATATATAACTCTGGCCATATTCTGTCCCTGGGCTGTAAAGCAGTTAGATTGCCTTCCCCCAACTTTGCACTTTAAGACACATCTATAAGAGATCACAAAGCCTAATCTTCCAGAGGAGGCTTGCCCCATTTAGGGTTAATAGCTCTGCATTTATTATGGACAGGGTCACAAAATCCCCAATCCCCATATCTCACAACTCAGAAATGCTAACATGAAGAATACCCCTATTGATTCAGGAAATGTATTTTCCTGAGACCAGTGGTTCATGAAATTTATTCTCCAATTGGATGATCTCTTGAAGAGTTGTTTGTCATAATCAGACTTGGAAATCATAGATCTCCTTTCAAGTGATGATTGTGCTGTAACCTCTGGCTCCATCCACTTTTCTGGTCTGGGTAGAGTAGATTCCAGTGATAAATGAAAACCACCACTGTCTTATCAAATAGTGGCAGCACTCATTTTGTTTAACAGTGCTAGAAATTAGTTTTTCAGGCACTGATCTTGACAGGCCAGCTGTCAAAAGTGGATGTCTGTGGCCATAAATTCATCGATCCCATAAATAAAATTCTGTCTTCAAAATACAAGGGGAAGTCAGAATAGACCTACTTTACAAATGAAATGGTCTGGAGCTATATGACTAAGTGTCGGACTTCTTTAGGTAACAGGTTTTCCTGGTTCCCATTTATCAAATCTATCAGTCTTTCATTGACTGCATCCAAGTGGGGAGCATGAGGCAATCTGGGAAGGGAGGAAGATGTAGTTGATTCTAATCCTGGTCAGCTGTAAGCCTGAGAATCATTTAAGGGTATTATTTAATTAAAAAAAAAAATCCACCATGTTCTTCCATTTGGACTGATGTTTTCTCCTATTCTGATCTTAAAAATCCAGGGGTTCAAAAAGATGCCCTCAATCAGAAATGATTAAGGTTCAACACACTGGTCTTCAGATTTGGGCAAGAGCATATAGCATTATGGAAAAAAAAGGGGGGTGGGTATTTTCTCAGCCTGGGGCACTCAGCTTCAGCCTGATATGAGGGAATAATCAATATACCTGCCCATTGTAATGGCTCTGGATCCTGGAACATAGTCACACTTGGATGTGTTTGAAAGGCAGAATTTTGGTTTTGTTTTGAAGTATTTCTTTTTCTGATTCTTTGTCAGGGTACAGAATTCCTAAAGGCCAGAGAAAGAGAAGTCTGTATTTAAAAAATAAACAAACAATAAAAATTTCAAGTCATAAGCACTTTCAGATAAAAAGAAAAGGATTATAATAGCTTTATAGGAAATTTTTTTCCTCTCCTGAATTTCAACTGATTTGAGTTGCATTCAGGTGTCCGAATATTAACTCAGAAGATTTGATACTGTCTCTCTTCCTTCGTGGAGGAAGATTCCTTGTTCTCCTTGAGCTGGGCTTCAACAGTGGCTGCTTCCCCATCTCAGAATATGACAGGTTGATGGACCCTGCACCCCTGAGAGAGGTCTTAGAATATAGGCACCATGCTGGATGAACAAGGAATATGACTCTTTAGGAGTTAGGACACCCTTTGACCACATCTCCTGGGCCCTAATTGTCCTGCAGATTAATTGCATCTGAGACAAGCTTCCTTGCAGTCAGTCACGGGACTGACTTAGTGGATTCTGACTTTCAGATTGGCCATGACATAGTTTGTAGTCCATTGCTCAGCACTGTTGTGTCCTCAGCTCTATTTTGAGTGCTTGTTACAAGACTGGTCTTTTCATCTATGCAAGCTGTTCTTAGTTAGTTCATCCTCATTGTTATGTGCCATCAAGTCGGCCCTACTCATAGCAACCCCTCCTTGGGTTTCCAAGGTGGTATCAATACAGAAGTAGATTAGCCAACCTTCCAAGGAGTGCTGGTGGGTTTGAACCACCAGCCTTCTGGTTAGCAGTCAAGTGCCCTAGGCACTATGCTACCAGAGCTCCTTTTAGTTAGTTATAAAAGCTTATTTTCTTTACTGTTAAACAATGCAAACCGTTAAAAATATAGAAAAGCATAAAGAGTAAAAGAGTGAGTATTCATAATTTTACCACCTAGTTATATCCATATTTTACATTTTAACTTATTCCCACTGCTTTAAAAAACATAATTAAGGTAGTATTGTATGTACAACTTTATATCCTGATTCTTTACTTTTTGATTATTGTATTATTTTACACAAGATTATTTCATGTTTAATATCTCCTTTGAACAGCCCCTCAACTTGATAGGCAAGGAATGTATTTTTATTCCATTTTATAGATAACAAAATGGAATCTGAGCAAAGCTAAATTTGTTCAACACATATTTGTTGACTGCTTTCTATATTTCAAGCACTGTGTTGTCACTGTGCTGTCTGAGATCACTAAGGTAAGTGGGAGAAACACAACTAGATCATAGGTTTTCTGATTTATAAACATGCTAATTCCACACCTCCAAGTCCCTTCCCCCTACTCCCTGCCAAAATCTATACCAGCTATATAGTGACTTTATTTTGGAGAGGAAAATGTGGTGTTCAAGATAAGGTTGTGAACTCTGAAATGCAAATAGATAAGGTAAGGCAAAACCCAGTCTAAGAGCTGGGAATTCTAGACAGTTTATGAAAACAGGTTTGTGATATAAGGCAACATGGTAGTCAGCTTCCACATCTGGATTATGGATTTAGGGACAGAATTTAAGGCCCTGGAGATAATTTCTATTTCAGTTTTGCAAACATTGAGGAGATAATGCTAAAAATAGAGATAGAAGTTATTGGCTGCATGACCACCTTCTTATATATGTTTTTTACTATTTTCTCTGATCTTCTTTCATATTGTATGTTTCCTTTCTCATTCTGAGCCCTTCAGAGAGCTGTCTTGCAACTACAGGCATCCTATAATAGTCTTTCTGTTTTTGACCTCTTGATGAGGCCAGCTACCTTCTGGGAACATCATCTTTACTTATAAATTCTTTCTTTAATAGGTCCCCTATTGGGATGTCAAATTTTCCTCTAATCCTTGAGGATATAGACTCTTGGGACATGAGCTCATCAATTGGAAACAAGGTTTAATGAAAAAGGGAATATGGGAAAAAATTGTTGCAGAGTGGTATACAGTATGTATGTAGCCATTTCCCTAACTTTATATATATAAAGTAAACCTAAAACTAATCTAAAAACTTATTTTTAAAAATGAGTTAAGCATACCCAACAGAAGAGAAATCACATTCTTGGAAGAAGAAACTGAAAGAAAAGACTCAAGGGGAAAAACAATGTGTATGAGAAAAGTGAGGTGGGGTCGGAGTATACTGTGGCTCTGTAATATGAGATGAGAGTCAGAGTTTGGTCTGGATTAGTAAGGCCCCTCTTGGAGACCAGGCTAAAAGGTGTTAGATTTTTTTTTTTTTCTTTATGGAATTAGAAATCATTAAAAAATTTTAATTATTATAAGTTCATGTTTGAGTTTATTTATTATAAACTTGTAGAAGAATGGACCAGAAGAAAGAGAAATATCTAGACCAATGAGAAGATTATCACAAAAGTCTGGGGCAGAGTTGCTTCTTTGGCATGGAGAAGCATTAAGGGGAAGAGCCCATCTCAGAACTGAGCTAACACCCATGTTGCATTTCTATTAGGACAAGGTTTTATCCCATCTGATTCTCCTACCTCAATTCTCCATCCTTATGACTGATTACTATCTCAACAGAAACTCAGGTAAAGGTTTTTTGATCTAGGCCCAGCAGAGGCCCATTCTAACTCTCATCCAAATCAGGGCAGCAAAGAGTCAAGATGTTTCGTTACCAGTGCCAGCAAGGTTTGGCAGCACGTACTAGGAATTCAGTTCTGCTGCAGGCCCCAAAAGTCCAGTACTTAGAATGAATACATCATTATTAAGGCAACACTATCCCCACTATGACTGTGAATCATCACAATGGTCAGAGAGACCAACTTTAGTAACTCTACCTATATCTAGGGTAGTCCCAGCCTCAACACCAGGGTTAAAAAGTTTGGGGGTGCAGATGCAGGCAGCCCGAATACATACCATGTGTCTCATTCCTGTCCCCTGGGTTCACATCAATGAGGCTAAAAATCCTGGAATTCAACACCGTGATTCCTTTTGTCTGAGTTTATCCTCTTCCCTTTGGAAAACATTTTAAACCAGTGCAAGAATTTCTGAGTCTGAGACCCAGTGTAGAAATAGCCACAAGGTTTCCTTCTCAGGCTCTACTGGTTCCCAGAATGTCATATCTTAGATGTACATGAACAGGACATTTGGTAGACCTTAATTTGTTCTTCTCTGCAGTGTCCTCAAAATTAATTACTGGTTGATGGGATTTCTCAGAGGACATGGCCATGCTCTTAACTAAATTATTATTCATTCCTGCTAGGGATCCTCTTATTTAAAATGGGATGGATCTTAGTGAGTATCATGTTCAAAGTCACAACTTTAGCATATGTATGAGAAGCTGTCTTTTGGTTTCAACCCCCCCACAAGAGGTTTCAGGTTCCTTTTAATTTGGCCCTAGAACTAAATATTTCATTCTGATGTTCCTAATTTAGGCCTAGAATTATAGTATTTTCCAGGTGGAATGGTCCTACAAACTTTGAAAATGTGGTTTCATAGATAGTGTGGAGACCCTGACAAAGATGTCAGTACCATTGGAGATGCTGGGAGATTAGAAAGGTCATGAACTGGCTTCTTAGGGACCTGAGGCCCTCAGAGAATGCTTCTCCACAAGGGATACTTCATCATCTCTATTTAACTACGGGTCTTCTGGGATATTCTGATGAAGAGAAGACTGCTTGCAACCCGCTGATTCTTTAACCCCATGCTACAAGCGTAGTGCCTAAGGCACTTGCCTGGTAACCAGAAGGCTTGTGGTTTAAACCCACCAGCCACTCCTCGGAAGGAAGGTTGGGAAATCTACTTCCATGGTGATACTACCTCAGAAACCCAAGGAGAGGTTGCTATGAATTGGGTCTGACTCGACGGCAAATAACAACAACAACAATTAGGAGCGTGGAGTCCCTCGATACTGTAAATGGTTAGTTCACGTGGCTGAAAACTGTAAGGGTTATAGTCCACCCAGAAATGCCTCAGAAGAAAGGCCTGGTGATCTACTTCTGAACAATCAGCCACTGAAAACCCTATGGGGTACAGTTCTACTCTGACACACATGAGATTGCCAGCTTAACAAACTGGCTACTTAGAGAGTGGCCTATGGACAGGCAGCAGCAGCATCACCTGGGATCTTGTTAGACACAGTCTCAAGACCCAGAGTTAGAAAGTGCATATAAAATCTCTGGGTGATTTTAGTGCATATCAACATTTTAGGATCACTGCTTTAATCATTCTAATGTACACCATCCTGGCTGCACATTAGAGTCACTTAGAATACTCACATTTCCAATCTAGTCCTCTATAAAGCAATGGAATCAGAATATCTGGGGATAGGGAACAACCTTAAGTATGTTTTTAAACCCCCTTCAGAAGATTCTACAGTATAGCTAAGCTGAGACCTAGAAGAACAGTGATTCCCAATGGTTGCACAGCAGTGTCACCTGGGAAGCACCAAAATTGCCCAGCCCTCACCATTCTCCCAGTGATTATGATTAAATTGTTTTGAGTTGGAGGCAGATATCTGTAGTTTTAAAAATATTCCAAATTAATTGTTGGGGCTCACTGACAAGAGGAAGTGTTCCTTGCTGTTGCCCAGTTGTTGGAGGAACCAAGGAAAGGGAGCAAGGAGTCGAAGAGCACCTAGTTTTTTCTGCTGTTTTTGAACCAGGGTAAGGTCTTCTCAACCACCATAGGGTGCTTGTCAGAGATGCCTTTGACTCCTGGAAGGGTCCTGTAGACTCAGTAAGGCATCACACATGTATTCTGCCATTGGCTTCCACCTGTATGCCATGGGGTTTGCATCCCAGTGAGAACAAGCAAGAAGCTCTTTACCCTGCTCTCAGTAGGCACCAGGATGTTGGGCAAGCTGTGTGCTTGGGTTTTGTTACTTTTCTCAATGTTAGGCCTTCTTCTGTTCCTGGTAGAAGACTTTGTTGGACACAAAGGCATCTGGCCTCAGCAAGTCAAAGGAGTAATTAAGGAAAAAGGATTCTTTGGGGGAGAGTCAGTGACTTGGCCTCAGTAGATGGATAGAATAAAATGGGACATAAACATTTGTTCGAGAGACAAGTATTTATGATTAGTTTCATTTTTGGGGTCTGGTATGTCCCAAAGATCCAGATGAGTTGATATAGGAAGTGGTGCACTCTATTATGCCTCTATTTTCATTAAGGTTTTACTACGGCTGTGGGTCTCTGGGAAGCTCAGTGAGCTACTGACTGCCTGCCCACCTGACCCAGATTCCCAGCTTGGGAGGTGAGTTTTTATAGTGAGCATGGGTGCCTTCTCTGTCCTTTACACTCCTTTTTCTTTCACAGCTGGCAACATGGGATTCGGAGAAGGGCCTGAATGGCAGCTTACAAGAGAGGCCAATGGGCAGCCGCCTACAAGGACTGACTCTTAAAGTGGTGACTGTCTTGGTAGGATCATGTGGATATTTGGGAGCTTCACCTTTCAGGCTTTGAATCAGAGGCTTCTCTCTGTTTTAATGCTGGTTTTGGAGAGAATAGAAAGTTGAGTTTTGAGCTTTCATAAAGCTTTTCTATTTAAGTAGAGCCATGTATATGCTGATGATGTCAACAAGGCCTCACCATTAAGGTCACTGTACTGTTCTAGAGATGGGCCATTAAACCAGGCTAATCATAAAGCCACAGAAAGGTGTCAACTACTCCACTTGTTCTTGGATGCCAGCTGGACCTTGAACTACTGATGATCCTTAGGGAAGTTGTGTTGCTAGCCAAGATGTCCCAGACAGATGCTGGGAGAAGGACATTCTTCCAGCACCACAGCACCACTTACAGACCCACATGACATAAAACTCATAATGAAGACCATTTGTCAGTTACACATTTTCTACATGGTTGGCCTAGAATGGTAGACATTTACATTTGGAAGAGACCTTAGAAGCATTGATAATCCTTTCACTTGTCCTAGAAGCATTGATATTTCTTTCAATTGCCTTCTCTATGTCTTTAGAAAGCCTATGGGGGAAATATTCAATTTACCTATTATTAACTATGTCAGACATGATGGGAAATGTTCACCTCCACCCAGGAGATGCACTACTGTCTCCTCAACTCTAGAAGCCATTGATAGTATTTTCTCTGCTTTCCCCAAATACACATCACAAAAAAATATACACCCTTTTTTCCCAACAAAATTATATCAATGAGATATATTTTCTGGGGCTGTTTGCCAAAGGCTTCCTTTTGTTCTGTTTTACACAAGTAGGAAAGACAGTAGTGGGGAGGAAGGCCAAGGTGTCTTCCAGATAAACACAAGCTCCTCAGGAGCTCGTGCTGAGATAGCGTAAAATGTCTGAATGTGAACATGGCATGGCTTTGGACCTGGAAAGTGTGAGTTTTATTCCTCTCCTATTCTTTGACTCTTAGGCTGACCTTTCCAGTTAATCAGCATCTATTTTCTAGCACAACCCACTAGATATAATACTGTCTTCTCTCTGTCTAATATAATTTATTATTCTAGATGAGAAAGATCCACATTTCTTATGAGGGTCCTCCCCAAAATATGGCATTTCCTAAGGATGGAGTCCTGGGTCAGCATGAATATCACAAACAAGGAGGCTATATTATTCTAGAGGTTGAGATTTTGGTGAGATCCTGGGATAGTATAACACATGACAATAAACCCCCATTTCTCCATACTGACACATGAACTGGACCTATCTTCCTGTGTGTTATATTCTTAAAGTTCATAAACTGCTTTTAGCAAAGGGCAGAGAAGTTCAGACTCCACACCTAGATAGGGTAAATACATTAACACTCTTCCTAAACCTTTTAAAGTTATGATTGATTAGATATGTAACTTGAAGAATACTTTGGGAATATGTATTAACAAACTTGCTATTTAATTGAAGAAAAGAGAAATGAGAGTCTGAATATTGTTGTAACTGTTGATTCTGTTGTCCCTAGGAAGAGCCTTTTGTGATGGTAGCAGAGAATATACTTGGACAACCCAAACGCTACAAAGGGTTCTCCATGGATGTCCTGGATGCACTGGCCAAGGCCCTAGGCTTCAAATATGATATTTACCAGGCCCCAGATGGCAGGTATGGTCACCAGCTCCACAATACCTCCTGGAACGGGATGATTGGAGAGCTTATCAGCAAGGTAGGTATCTAAAGCAGATCGATATAGGTGAGGAGCAACTTAGTCTGCCTCTGAGGTGATAGCTAAACTTGGTCCCATTATGCAGTTGGAACCCTGGGACCAGCTAAACAGACCACAGTTACCCTTCTTCACACACTAAGACCTAGTGAAGATTTTTTCTCAGCCCCTACCATGCCTTCTTCTGCTCTTCCATGCTCTCATCCTTTGGTATTCAAGGTTTCCTTTCCCTTTCCACAGCTCTTATTCCTCTGAAACTCATCTACTGTGTCTTTTCTATAATACACCTTTCTGGAAACACACCACTACCTTCAGGTGAAACAAGAGCCCAACTCTGAGGGGGCTGCAGGGGGCTTATGGACTGATCCACAAGTGGAGTGTATATGTGAATGTGTGTAAGTGTGTGTGTGTGTGTGTGTGTGTCTATGTATGTGAGTGAGGGTGTATGTTCTTATTATTATATGTAAGTGGCACCAACTTCTCTCAGCTCTTCGTGTTGTTGTTGTTATGTGCTGTAGAGTAGGACCCTACTCATAACGCCCCTCCTTGGGTTTCCGAGGCAATATCACTACAGAAGTAGATTGCCCCGTCTTCCTTCCGAGGAGTGGTTGGTGGGTTTGAACCTCCAGCCTTCTGGTTAGCAGTCAGGTGTCTTAGGTACTATGCTACCAGAGCTCCCTCAGCCCTTCATACTACTTTCAAATCATTACATTGCCTCCCTCCCATGTTGTTGTTGTTGTTAAGTGCTGTCAAGTCATTTCAGACTCATAGTGACCCCATGCACAGCAGAATGAAACACTGGTCTATCTGGCACCAGCTCCATGATCCCTACTATGCTTGAGCCCATCATCGCAGCCAGTGTCAATCCATCTCGTTGAAGGCTTTCCTCTCTTTCATCGACCCTCCACCCTACCAAGCATGACATCCTTTTCCAGGGAATGGTCCCTCTGACAACATGACCAAAGTAGGGGAGATGAAGTCTGGTCATTCTTGCTTTCAAGGAGCATCTCAGCTGCGCTTCATCCAGGACAGATCTGTTAATTCTTTTAGCAGTCCATGGTCCTTTCAGCATTCTTCGCCAGCACCACAACTCAAAAGCATCAACTCTTTTTAGTCTTCCTTATTCATTGTCCAGCTCTCACATGCATACGAGGTGATTAGAAATATCATGGCTTGTGCCAGGCGCACCTTAGTCCTCAAGGAGACATCCTTGCTCTTCAGCACTTGAAACAGTTCCTTCATGATTGACCTTCCCAGTGCTATACGTTGTCTGAAGTCCTGACTGCTGCTTCCATTGGCATCAGTTGTAGAACCAAGCAATGTGAATTCTTTGAGAACTTCAATCTTCTCTCCATTTACTGTGATGCTGCTCATTGGTCCAGTTGTGAGGATTTTTGTTTTCTTTATATTGAGATGTAATCCATACTTCAGACTGTATTCTTCAGCCTTCATCAGTAAGTGCCTTCCTCCCATAGAATCTACATTCTCATGGAGATACATGGAATGGGTCCAATTCACCATGTTCCCATTCCTGCCACTGTCATCCTATGTCCTCACAGTGATTTATGTTAGTGGCATCTGACTTGGGCTCTCCATCTCCAGTCTGAATGCAGCCATTTCTTGACAATGTATGACATCTCCATGGACAACCTTAGACCTCCAGTTCTTTGATCTCCTCACCTCCAGGGACCTTTGTTTGAGCTCTGCTGCAGGTCCTTGGTCCCATAAATTTTGCTGATATCCTAAAATTTTGAGTCTTAATTATCATTGTTCTACTCCATGAATGCAGTATGTTGTCTTTCTGTTGTTGTTGCATGCCGTCGAGTCGGCCCTGACTCATAGTGACCCCTCCTTGGGTTTCCTAGGCAGTATCACTATGGAAGTAGGATTGCCCAACCTTCCTTCCGAGGAGTGGCTGGTGGGTTTGAACCACAAGCCGTCTGGTTACCAGGCAAGTGTCTTAGCCACTATGCTACCAGAGCTCCCTGTTGTATTTCTAGCTCTCTTAAATCTTCATTCCTAATCCACAGAAACTCTGGTAGCACTGTAGTTAAGGCATTGGGCTGCTAACCACAAGGTAGGCGGTTCAAACCTACCAGCAACTCCATGGGAGGAAGATGAGGTGATCTAGTTCTGCAGAGATTTACAGCCTTGGAATCCCAATGGGTGTTGCTATGAGTTGGAATTGACTCAACGGCAGTGTTTTTTTTTTTTTATTTTTGATTTTTAATACATAGAGGCAGACATTGGACTCATAATCCCTCAGATTTCTTTTAAGCATTTCTTAAAAACAACTTAATTGATGTATCAGTTTCATACTATAATATTCACTCATTTTAGGTGAATAGTTTAATGATTTTTACTAAATTTACTTAGTTGTACAGCCAATACTATAATCCAATTTTAAACTATTTCATTACCCTAACACTATCCAACCCCCAGTCCTAGCTAACATTTACTTACTTTTTGTAGATTTGACCTTCTGAATGTTTCATAGCAGTGGAGTAATACAATAGGTTATCTTTCTCTTAGCTTAGAGGTTTTCTTCCTCTTAGCTTAATGAATTTGGGGTTCATCCTCTTACATTTTTAACACTCTCCTTATAATATATTCTTCTCTCCCTTGTGTATCTTCTGTGGTTGATAAACAAACCACTCTTCCCTTCATTTCTTATGGTTCCCTGTGTTTTGGATTTCTTGCTTCACCCAAACCCTGAACTGATCTTATTGTTGACCTTCTTCACTCTGATATCCAGGTGACTGAAAACCATAGGAGGAAAAGAATCACTGATCTTTCCAGGTGGAGGTATGAGCAATGGGCTGTCTCTCATCTCAGTTGGGCTTGAGTTTCTTAACTTGTACTTTGTTGGTCTTCTCAGCTACATCACTGGGAGACTCTTCCAAAAGTTTACATTTCTTCAGCTACCTAGTAATCTATCAAACTCAATCTGAAGAAGAAGAAATATTTTTAGTGAGGAAAAAAATTGAGACTTCTGGGCAGGAAATTCTACTTCAGATTCCTGTGAAATCCATATCACAGGCACCTGCCCTCCCTTTCATTCTCAGAGGGGGGCATGTTTCTCCTCCTGTAACAGGTTCACCATTTCACCTGTGCTCATGAGTCTATTATTCCCTTGTTCCTTCTCTAGACTCTCCTTCATGCATTAGTTTTCCTCTACCATATATTTAAACCCATCCTGCTGCTCCATTGACACTCTTCCTCAGTCATGAAATATGTTCCACACTCTCCTATACTAAAACAAAACAAAACAACACTGGATCTTGTATTGTTGAGAAATGAAGTAAGAGTCAGAAATGTAAATGTCATAGAGTAAGAGAGCTTTGATGTAGTTACCTCCAAAATGTTTTTTTTTTTTTCTCTTTACCTGAGGTAAATGGCTGGATTTCACAATGTTGAACATAAGCATATCTTTTCCTCTAGCTCATATATTTCTATTGTTGTTAACTGCTATCCATTTGGCCCCTGACTAATGGATACCCATTCACAGAGGGACAAAACACTCCCAGTCCTTTTGCATTCCCATGATTGGTTGAAGATTGGAGTGTTGTGATCCATAGAGTTCTCATTGGCTTAGTTTTGGAAGCAGATAACCAGGATTTTCTTCCAAGTACATTTAGTCTGGAAGCTCAGCTAAGACCTGTCAGCTTCACAGCAACAAGCAAGCCTCACTGATAGATAAGGGGTGACTTTGGTATTAAACTCAATAAAATTCATATATGTGTATTTCTACAGTTTGAGTATTTAGGGTGGATCAGTTCTCACGATTAGTTACTCTAAAACAAACCTTGTTCTGATGTCTTCCACTTGAAGGCCCAAAAGCCAAAATCAAGAAGGTCACCATACATTAGAGTGACTTTGTGGATAAAGTTAGACTATTGTGTTTTTGTTGTTAGGTGCTATCGAGTCAGCTCTGATTCATAGCAACCCTACGTGTAACAGAATGAAACATTTCCTGGTTAAGTCTCATCCTTAACTATTCTTGATTTTCCTGAGCCCATCATTGTAGTTACTGTGTCAATCCATCTTGTTAATGGTCTTCCCCTTTTTTTGCTGACCCTCCACTTTACCAAGCATGATATTCTTCTCCAGGAAATGGTCCCTTCTAACAACATGACCATGGTAGTTAAGATGAAGTCTAGCCATTCTCACTTCCAAAGGGCATTCTGACTGCACTTCCTCTAAGACAGATTTGTTTGTTCTTCTGAAGTACGTTCAGTATTCTTCACCAGGAATATATCTCAAAACCATCAACTCTTGTTCACTCTTCCTTATTCATTGTCAAGCAAATGAAGCTATTGAATGCACCATGACTTGGGTTAGGTGCACCTTAGTCTTCAAGCTGACATCTTTGCTCTTCAACATTTTAAAGAGATATTTTCCAGAAGATTTACCCAGTACTATATGATATCTAATTTCTTGACTGCTGCTTCCATTGACATTGATTGTGGAAACAAGTAATATGAAATCTTTGGCAACTTAAATATTTTCTCCATTTATTGTTATGCTCTTATTGGTCCAGTTGTGAGGATTTTAATTTTCTTTATGTTGAGGTGTAATCCATACTACAGACTGTAGTCTTTAATCTTCATCAGTAATTACTTCAAATCATCTTCACTTTCAGCAAACAAGGTTGTCTCATTTGCATATCTCAGGTTGTTAATATGTCTTCCCCCAATCCTGATGCCATGTTCTTCTTCATATAGTTCATCTTCTTGGATTATTTGCTCATGATACAGATTGAATAAGTATGGTGAAAGGGTACAACCCTGACATACACCCTTCTTGATTTTAAACTGTGAAGTATCCCCTTATTCTGTTTGAATGACAGCCTACTGGTCTATGTATAGGTTCCTCACATTCATAATGAAGTGTTCTGGAATTCCCATTCTTCTCAATGTTATCCATAATTTGTTATGATACACACAGCCTAATATTTTACATAGTAAATAAAATACAAGTTAACATCTTTCTGGCATTCTTTGCTTTCAGACAAGTTCCATTTGACATCAGCAATGATATCCCTCATTCCACATCCTCTTCTGAATCCTGCTTGCATTTCTGGAAGTTCTCTGTCAATATACTGCTGCAACCATTTTTTAATTATCTTCAGCAAAATTTTACTTGCATGTGATATTAATGGTATTGTTTGATAATCTCCACATTCTATGAGATCACCTTTCTTTGGAATGGGTTTACATATTGATCTATTCCAGTCAGTTGGCCAGGTAGCTGTCTTCCAAATTTCTTGGCATAGACAAGTAAGTGCCTCTAGCACAGTATCCATTTGTTGAAACATCTCAATGCGTATTCTGTCAATCCCTGGAGCCTTGTTTTCAACCAATTCTTTTAGTGCAGCATGGACTTCTTCCTTTAAAACCATTGTTTCTTGATCATATGCCACCTCCTGAAATAGTTGAACATTGACCAATTCTATTTCATACAGTGATTTTCTGTATTCCTTCCATCTTCTTTTGATGCTTCCTGCATCATTCAATATTTTGTCCATTGAATCTTTCTGTGTTCCAACTTGAGACCTGAATTTTTCCTTCAGTTCTCTCAGCTTGAGAAATGCCAAGTGTATTTTTCCCTTTTGGTTTTTTAACTCCAGGTCTTTGCACATTTCATTATAATAATTGACTTTGTCTTCTGGAGTTGCTCTTTGAAATTTTGTAATTTCTTCCATTTACTTTAGCTACTCCCCATCCAAGAGCAAGTCTCAGATTCTCTTCTGACATCAATTTTGGTCTTGTCTTCCTTTCCTGTCTTTTAAAGAACTTTTTAAAGTGAGACTCTAGACCTTATTGGAGACCCTAACCTCTACTAGTCTTGGAAGTTTTCTCCCCACCCTGATATAGTTCCATCTTAATGGAGTCTTTGTTCATTTTTTAAATGAAGCCCATGATGGAAAACAAAATCTTGGGAAATTATTTTGAAATCAACAGCCCAGATTTTCTGTAGGAAGAATCAACTCATGACTGTGCAGCTTGTGAGTTAAAGATGGTAGAAGATCAAAAGGAATAACGATCCCTTTATTACTAGCAGGCTTTCACTCTACGGCATAAAGTATGCATGTAACACAGTCAGGGACCAACACATTAATGGAATTCAAGATTTTTGTACAATTCATCATATCATTTCAAACAAATTTTAGAAAAGAGAGAGATTGATGTGAGCTAATGGAATCTGGGGAGTCTTGTTAGGAAAATGGAGTGTCTCTGTTGAAGTATACGGAGGCTGCAGATAAGTCTAGAAGAAGATAGAAAAGCCGTCTTGCTGGGGTGAAAGGAAACATGGGGAAATGAGAAGAGACAGAGAACTAAGGTTTGCTAGGTAGAACATAAAGAAAGTGAGGAAAAGCTGTAATTCATACAAGAATGAAGAAGGTTTTTTAGACTCTTTTCTTCAGAAGAGGTTTCCAGGAGTGTTTAGGGCTGGGGAGAGAAATTTATAAGGTGAAGGAGATAGTATAAACAACTTAGTGTTGGATTTTTTTTCCTTACTTAATTCGAGGTCGGTCACAGAATGTCAGCACTCAAATCCATTTCCTCAAAGGGCAAAAGATGAACTTTCATTCAAGGCAGAACCCAGCAATTCAGGATTGTTAAGGATTAATTCTGATGAGATGATTTTGCTTTTCAGAGAGCAGACTTGGCGATCTCCGCCATCACAATCACCCCAGAGAGAGAGAGTGTTGTGGACTTCAGCAAGCGGTACATGGACTACTCAGTTGGAATGCTAATCAAGAAGCCTGAAGAAAGAATCAGCATATTTTCTCTCTTTGCTCCATTTGATTTCGCTGTGTGGGCCTGCATTGCGGCAGCCATCCCTGTGGTTGGGGTGCTGATATTTGTATTGAATCGGATTCAGGCTGTGAAGGCTCAAAATGCAGGTCAGCCCCGACCATCCACCACTGCCACCCTACACAGTGCTATCTGGATAGTCTACGGCACCTTCGTACAACAAGGTACCTTTCTGGTTTTCTGGTATTTGAATAGTTCTAGGTCTTGGAGTGGGAGACCTGGGTTCAGTTTGCGGCCAGTACACCTCATGTGCAGCCACCACCCATCTGTCAGTGGAGACTTGCAGTTTGCTATGATGCTGAACAGATTTCAATAGAGCATCCAGACTGAGAAGTACTACTTCTGAAAATCATCCAATAATAATCCTTATAGATCACCACAGTCTGATCCACAGTCAATCATGGGATTAGCAGATAGCTGTTTGTTCTGTTGTGCAGGGGGTCACCATGAGCCAGAGGCTGACTCAGTGGAGCTGAGAACAACAGGGTGCTTGAAGAACTTATCCATTAGCAAAGCTTTTTGAGACATTTTACAAAAGTAATTTTAAATGAAATTTTATTTTATCTCTAGTACAGTACTAATATTATGCTGCACTCAATTCTCTGAGGAATATTAGATAGAGATTAAATGATATTAAAAGGATCTCAACTTCAAATCTTGACTCTCCACTACTGAATAAAACTAACTTTGAAGTTCTACTTTGCACTTTCTCCTCTTCCACATCAGACTACTTGTTATGCACACGAGGTTGTCCTATGAAGCCCTGTGTCTTGGTTAAATTTGAATTTTTAATGGAAAAAAAAAAATCACAATTGTGTTACAATCATGTAAATAGTTGTCCATCCATTCTTAAGACCCCAAGTGCTTATGTCTCTGAAAGGTTTGGATACCACCTTGTGAGTTACAAGATCACACAATTTTGACTGGAATCTACAAATTGCAGAGTTCCTAATGTGAGACTTGGCCTCACTTTCAACATGGCAATTGCTGTGCATGGTTATATAAGGAGAATAGGCAATGGTAAGCTTTATCCTACTACCAACTAAGGGTACAAAGACAAATAATTAGCCTCAGGAGGCAGTCTGTAACTGAAAGTCACGTGCAATGATTTCTGAAAATCCTGGTGGGGAAAAAAAGTTATCTAGTGAGAGGTGAATATTAGTAAAATCGATATGGTATATTTGGCTGATGATATTTCTACATAAGTATTTGCATAGAGCTAATAGGGCAAAGTTATTATAACTTCTTAGCCATAGCCAACCATCTTGAGGGAGTGAATCACTGGGCCCGTGGGCTTGGGACCATGATCATGGGACATGTCAAGCTCAATTGCCATAAGATATTATACAAAAACATTGTTCTACATCCTACTTTGATGAATAGCAACTGGGGTCTTAAAGGCTTGCAAATGGCTGATTAGATGCAACAATTAGTCTTCCCTTGTCTGGAGCAAAGAAGAATAATGAAAACCAAAGATGCATGGAAACAATTAGTCCAGGAGACTAGTGGACCATGCAAACCTCAGCCTATATGACCCTGAGACCAGAAGAAGTAGATGGTGACCACCTACTACTGTCAACTTCTTGGAAAGGGATCAGTGTAGGAGAGCCTGGATGGAGTGGGTGAAAAAGGAGGAAAAAAACTTAGAATCATAACAAAGATCAGGCTTACTGGTGTGATAGATACTGGTGAAACTCGAAACTATGGCCCATAGTCACCCTGCAGACCTGGAATTGAACTTACTCCCGTGGCTTCCAGCCAAGCAACAGACAGGTATATAAGGTGAACATTTACAGCAGGTAGTTATACTTCTTAGAACAATCATTCATGGGAGACAGAAGGAGCACAAGGATAGCTCAGAGGGCAGGAATGAACAGGAAAGAAGGACACAGGGAAAAGGTAACCACAGGGAGGAAGTGGGAAGAGAGCTATTACATTATGGGGATTACAATCAATGCCGTGAAACAAGATGTGTATGCACTGCTGTATGGAAAGTAAATTTGCTTTGTAAACTTTCACTCAAATCACAATAAAATTTTAAAAACTGAAAAAAAAAAAAGAAAGTAAAAACAAAAGTAATATGGTACATCTGATTTCTGAGTTTTGAAGAAAGCTATGGAATACTCCTTGTTTGAGGTAATTCTGTTTTTACATAATTCCTGAGACTACTATATGTGAATTTGAAATTGGAAAGGAATCTTACATCAGGTTGCAGCACTGTAAGTTCTTATCACTGTACATTAGAATTTCCATCTGGAAGATTTGGTGTTCAGAACTCTATCCTTGGGGTTTTGACAAATTTCACACTGCTAAGTGGCAGTCTTGGGAGCTCTGGTAGCATAGTGGCTAAGACACTTGCCTGCTAACCAGACGGCTGGCAGTTCAAACCCACCAGCCACTCCTCAGAAGGAAGGCTGGGCAATCCTACTTCCGTAGTGATACTGCCTCAGAAACCCAAGGAGGGGTCACTATGAGTTGGGGCTGACTCGATGGCACATAACAACAACAACAACAACAAGTGGCCAGTCTTACATTTCCCATTTTTGTCCCTTTCTAAGAGTGGTGGTGGTCTTAGGATTCTTTTCCAGAATTATAACTGTCCTCACACCCAGCTGGTCACCATTTTCCTTCTTGTAAGCCCCTCAATCAAGGTTGAGAGCACCAGCATTAATGGAGGTCCAATGGAGGGCAGAGTTTCTTGATGGGGTGGAGATTAGAGTTCAAGCTTCAGGTCAAGCTCCCTTTGCCTGTCTCCTATAGGTGGTGAGTCCTCAGTAAACTCAATGGCCATGCGCATTGTGATGGGCAGCTGGTGGCTCTTCACCCTCATCGTGTGCTCCTCCTACACTGCCAATCTCGCTGCTTTTCTCACAGTGTCCAGGATGGACAATCCCATAAGGTAAGACCCATCCCTGCTTCCAGATCTGGGGCCATTTGACTCTGAGAAGGCACAAAGAGAATACAGACCTATCAGGGGCAGCCTGTGTCCTAGAGAGAACCTGGAGGCAGGCATGGACTCCTATTCTGGATCTGCCATTTGATAATGTAATCATTTAGTTCATGGAGAAAAATGACTCGCCTGTTGTATTGTATTCCATGCACAATTAACTAATGTAAAAAATATATATAAAGTTATTAAATAATATTCTCTGAACATTTACAGGCTACTAACAAACCTTAAATCAAAATATTAAAAATTAGCAAAATTAAATTTCCAAAGTCATTTAAACATTGACTATACATTTACTTAATCAAATCTTTTTAAACATTTAATTAAAATTAATTAAATCCACAAGTCTAATATATCTTTCAAATTTCCAAACACCTTAAATGATTTTAGTAAGCAGGTCAATTATCACAATGATTAAAAACTTATTTCAATTACAATTATAAAATCATAAAATTACTGAAACCCAGGACTGAAATATTTTCTTCATTATTTACATTTTTATAAAATTTAAAACAATAGCATAAAAAGAATCAACCTAAAGTAATGAAATAACTCGTGGAAATGCCTTTGTTCTATGAGTAGATTCCCATGTGCAATGTAAATTACAAAAGCTCTTGTACAAAGTGAAATTGTTGGATATGTGCTTTGCTCTACTGCGTGTAGGCTGGAATCTATTTGCACATCATTGGGTACAATATAGGCTCTCCCTTGAGCCCTGTCTTAGGTTTTCTGAGTGTATCTTTGACTCACCATGCTCACTAACATTATATTGACTCCTTGTATTCCCAGCTCTAATCATGTCATCCAAACTCGAGCAGCCTCTATGTCTCCCAATTGTCTATTTAAAAAAAGTTGAAACTCCTTGACTAGGAAGCAAGATTTAATATGATGTTATCTAATATTTTAGAGGTAATTATAAATTACAAACAATTTGTGAGAAATATTGCAGAGACATCCCCTTTTACCCTTTACCCAGTTTCCCCAATAGTAACATTTTACAAAGCTATGTATATCACAACAGAATACTGACATTGATACAATTGACATATTCAGAGTTCTCCTTTCCACTAGTATTCTCTGTGTATGTTTGTGTCTCTGTGTGTGTGTGTATTTAGTTGCATACAATTTTAGCACATGTTTTGGTTTGTATAACCACCATAGTAAAGATAAAGAACAGTTTCATCACTGCAAGGATCCCTTCTGTTATCTTTTTTATAATGAAAGTCTACCTCCCTCCCATTTCTACCCTGCCCTCATCCCTAACCCTTAGAAACTACTCATCTGCTCTCCATTTCCAAAATTTTGTCATTTCAAAATATGTCATATAAATGGAATCATACAGTATATAACATTATATAATTTTATTTTTTAACTCAGCATATTTCCTGGAGATTTATTCAAGTGGTTACATGTATCATGATTTTTTTTTTTCATTTATTTTCTCTCTCTCTGTTCTTTTTGTTTTGTTTTGTTTTGTTTTTAATTTTTAGTGAGTAGTATTCAAATGCACCTAAGTTTGTTTAATCATTCACCCATTGAAGGACATCTGGGTTATTTCCAAGTTTTGATTATTATGAATAAAACTGCCATGAACAACATATGCATATTTATGCGTGAACATAAGTTTTAATTTCTCCGGGACAAATGCTCAAGGGTACAATTTCTGAATCTTATAGTTATTGACTGTTGAGTTTTATGAGACACTATCATTGTTTTCTAAAATGGTTGTACTATTTTTCATTTCTACCAGAGATATATGAGTGATCTAGTTTCTCTGCATCCTTGCAAGTATTTAGTGTTGTCATTATTTTTTATTTTACCATTCTAATAGGCATGCATTGATATCTAATTACAGCATTAATTTGTGTTTTCCTGATGGTAAATGTTGTTGGACATCTTTTCATGTGCTAATTTGTCATCTGTATATTATTTTTGGTGAAACGACTGTTCAACTTTTTGTCCATTTTCTAATAGGCTTATTTGATTATTATCATTGAATTTTGAGAATTCTTTGTATATTCTAAACAATTGTCCTTTGTCAGATATGCAACTTGCAAATATTTTCTCCCACTCTGTAGTTTATCTTTTCAACCTATTAATAGTCTTTCACAAAGTAAATGTTTTTAGCTGTAAAGAATTCTAATTTGTAAATCTTTTTGTATCATGCTTTTGGTGTCAAGAACTCTTTGTGTAGCCCTAGATCCTGAAGATTTTCTTTCTTTTGTTTTGTTTTTATTTTTTTTCTAAAAGTTTTATAGTTTTACATTGAAGTCCATGATCTATGTTAATTTTTATATAAGGGCACAGGGTTAGATCAAAGTTCATTTTAATTTAATTTTTATCTATGGATGACCAATTTCTCTAACACCATTCATTTAAAAAGCTATTCTTCCTCCATTGAATTAGTTTTGCATTTTTGTCAAAAATCATTTAGGCATATTTGTGTGGGTCTACTTCTAGATTCTCTATTCTGTTACAGTGATGTATGAACCTCTATCTTTGCCATTACAATACCGTCTTAATTACTGTAGCTAAATAGTAAGAGTTGTGTCCTTAGATAGCGCAAACAGTGGCCATGAATCAAAATTGTATTGACTGCAACTGTTTATTAGGAGACCCTTGGTAGTGCACTTGATTGAGCACTTGGCTACTAACTGAAAGCTTGGCAGTTTGAGTCCAACGAGAGGTGTTTCAGAAGAAAGGCCTTGTTATCTACTTCTGATATGCCATAGCCATTGAAAACCCCATGGAGTTGAGTTCTACTCTGTCACATATGAAGTCACTATGAGTTAGAATATGTTTATTTGTTTTTAATATGAAGTAGAATATTCTTTCTCATTTTATTCTTTTTGTTAAGATTGTTTTAGCTCTTTGACTCAACAGTAATGGGTAGGGTCTCCTTTCCATGTAAACTCTAGAATAAGTTTTCTAGGTCTTCAAAAAAAATTGCTGGAATTTTTATAACAATTATATTGATTCTAGGTTTAAGTATCTTAATTTTATAAATCCTAACTTGCTGAGATTAAGTGTCATGAATGGGTGTTGGATCTTGCCAAATGCTTTTTTCTACATTTGTTAATAGGATCATATAACTTTTATTCATTAGCTTGTTAGTATGATATATAACATTCATTGAATTTTAACTATAGCATATTGCTATTGTTAGGTGCTGGTGAATGGTTCCAAATCACAGTGGCCCTATATACACCATCCTCACAATTGTTACTATGTTTGAGCTCATTGTTTCAGGCACTGAATCAATCTATTCCATTGAAGGTCTTCCTCTTCTGGCTGACCCTCTACTTTAACAAGTATAATGTCTTTCTCTAGGGAATGGTCCTTCCTGATTACATGTGCAAAGTAAGTGAGAGAAAGTAATGCCATTCTCTCTTCTAAGGGGCATTCTGGTTATACTCCTTGTAAAACAGATTTGTTTGTTCTTCTGGCATTCCATGATATATTTAACATTTTTTTCTAACACCATAATTCAAAGACATCAATTCTTCTTCAGTTTTCCTAATCCATTTTCTAGATTTTAAGTGCATATAAGGCAATTGAATATAGCATGGCTTAGGTCAGATGCAGTTTAGTCCTCAAAGTGACATCTCTACTTTTTAACATTTTAAGTGGGAGTATCACTATAGATATTTTAGACATGAAAATGATAGTAAGACAATATTATGAACAACTTTTCTGGCAATGCATTCAATAATTTAGATGCAATGGATATATTTATTGAAAAGAAAACTTATCCAAATTGGTCTTTTTCAAAATAAGATAGAAATAATAATGTACCTATGAAAGAAATGCATTTTTCAACCAAATATCTCACCACAAATAAAATCTCAAGACTAGATATATTTACTAGTGAATTCTATGAAACATCCAAAAACATAATAATAATCTTAAACTCTTTTAGAAAAAGGAAAATATAATATTTTTAATTCATATTATGAATCCAGAATTACTCTAATACCAAAAGCTGAGAAAAAATTACAAAACAAAAAAAAATTATAGACCAATATCCCCTATAAATTTAACTGCAGAAATCCTAAGCAAAATATTAGCAAATTGAATCCAGCAATATATAAAAAATAATAAATCATGTTCAAGTAAGGATTTAACTCTGATATACAAGCTTGCTCAGCATTTAAAAACCATCAATATAATTCATCCATTAACAAAATAATGAATGAAAAGGAATGGTGTGACATTCGTTGTCACAAAGGATGTTTCAAGATCTATCCTGAAGTACAATGATGATAGTGATAGGACAATATGCATAAACTTGCAAGGAAGACGAGTTAATATGACTATTATTCAAATTTACACACAACCACCAAAGCCAAAGATGAGGAAATTGAAAATTTTTACCAACTTCTGCAGTCTGAAATTAACCAAACATGTGATCAAGATGTGTTGATTATCACTGGTCATAGGAATGCAAAAATTGGAAACAAAAAAGAATCACCGGTAGTTGGAAAATACAGCCTTGGTGATAGAAATAACACTGCAGTTTGCATAGTATAATTTTGTAGACCAACAACTTATTCATTGCAAATACCTTTTTTCACCACAAATGACAGCTATACACGTGGTCTTCACCAGATGGAGTACACAGGAATCAGATGGACTGCATCTGTACCAAGAGACAATGGAAAAGCTCAATATTTTCAGCCAAAACAAGGCCAGGAGCTGACTGTGGAAGAGACCATTAACTGCTCATATGCAAGTTCAAATTGAAGCTGAAGACAATTAAAACATGTCTACAAAAGCTAAAATATGATTTTGAATATATCTCTCCAGAATTTAGAGACCATCTAAAGAATAGATTTGATGCACTGAACACCAGTGACCAAAAACTAGAAGAATTGTGGGATGACATCAAGAACATCATCCATGAAGAAACCAAAAGGTCATTAAAAAGACAGGAAAGGAAGAAAAGACCAAAATGGATGTCAGAAGAGACTCTGAAACTTGCACTTGAATGGAGAGTAGCTAAAACAAATGGAAGAAATTACAAGATAAAAGAGCTGAAAAGAAGGTTTCAAAGAGCAGCTCGAGGAGACAAAGCCAATTACTATAATGAGATATGCAAAAACCTGGAGTTAGAAAACCAAAAGGGAAGACCACACTTGACATTTCTCAAGCTGAAAGAACTGAAGACAAAATTCAAGCCTTGAGTTGCAATATTGAAAAATTCAATGGGCAAAATATTGAATGATGTAGGAAATATCAAAAGAAGATGGAATGAATACACAGAGTCACTGTACCAAAAAGAATTAGTTGATGATCATCCATTTCAGGAGGTGGCATAAGATCAAGAAAGATCAAGAACAGTGGTGTTGAAGGAAGAAGTCGAAGCTGCACTGAAGGAACTGGCAAACAACAAGGCTCCAGGAATTGACAGAATACCCATTGAGATGTTTCAATAAATGGATGCCACGCTGGAGACACTCACTTGTCTATATACTAAGAAATTTGGAAGACAGCTACCTGGCCAACTGACTGGAAGGGATCCATATTTGTACCCATTCCAAAGAAAGATGATCCCACAGAATGTGGAAATTATCAAACAATATCATTAATATCACACATAAGTAAAATCTTGCTCCAGATAATTCAAAAATGGTTGCAGGGAACTTCCAGAAATGGAAGCTGGATTTAAAAGAGAATGTGGAATGAGGGATATCATTGCTGATGTCAGATGGAACTTGTCTGCAAGCAAATACCAGAAAGATGTTTACTTGTGTTTTATTGACTATGCAAAAGTATTCAATTGTGTTCATCATAACAAATGGCTAACAATGAAAAGAATGGGGATTCCAGAACACATGATTATGCTTCATTGTGCTCATAGAACCTGTATATAGACCAGGAGGCAGTCTCTCTAACAGAACAAGGAGATACTGCATGATTTAAAATCAGGAAGGGTGTGTGTCAGTGTTGTATCCTTTCACCATACTTAATCAATCTGTATGCTGAACAAATAATCCCAGAAGGTGGACTGTATGAAGAAGAGCATGGCATCAGGATTAAAGGAAGGCTCACTAATAACCTGTTAGATAATACAATTTTGCTTGCTGAGATTGAGGGTGACTTGAAGCACTTACTGATGAAAATTCAAGACTACAGTCTGCAATATGGATTACATCTCAACATAAAGAAAACAAAAATCCTCACAACTGGACCATTAAGCAGCATCGTGATAAATGGATAAAAGATTGAAGTTGTTAAAGATTTCATATTACTTGGTTCCACAATTGGCACCAATGGAAACAATAGTCAAGACATCAGACAATGTGTTGCACTGGGCAAATCTACTGCAAAAGATCTCTTAAAAAAATAAAAAAATTACTATTTTTTTAAATTATTATTTTAAGAGCTTGTTTTACATTCAACAATATGTGTACATTTAATTTCACTCCCCTTTTACCATACCATGTCCAACCCTAACCCAGTCTACTCCCCTTCCTACCCCGTAACTCACCCCTTGTGCCCCTCATATTTATGCACTCCTGTTTGTCCTGCATTTCCTCAATCTGAATGTTGGTCTTCTAGTGTCCTGTGGTCTACTGCTCTAACGGATGTATCACCATAGAGTATGTGGGTATGCCATCTTGGGTTGAGTGGTCTGCGTATACATCTTGTTAACTATTGGGCTGAGAGTCAGTCCCTTGTGTGTTTTATTCCAGGCACAGAATGTATTCCAGAATATATTGGCGGTCTCCTCAGATTTCACCTGACCAGTAATTCTGGTCATTATTGAGTTTTGGGATTTTGTTCCATGTTTTTCCTCCCATTCTATCTCCAGATTTGATCCTTTCCTGAGTGGTTGGCATTGGTAGCCTGGCACCATCTAGTTCTTCTGGTCTTGAGGGCCATCGTGTCCTAGGGCTGAGTGCTACAAAATGCCTTTGTTTTTTTGCACTGTTCTTCGCTTCCGACACTAGGAGACCGTAAGCTGCATCTTAGATGGCAGCTTGATAGCTTTTAAGACCCCAGTCACTACTCACCAATGCAGGATGAGGAACAAGGCTTTTATGTATTTTGTTGTGCCAATTGAGTCTGGTGCCCCCCAGTACTATCATCCAGAGATGGTAGATCTATAAGATCTTTCTCCCATAGTGTCTGGTTGTCTGTGAGGGACTACTTTTTGTCTTCTATTGTTTCTGCAAGGATTGCAGGTATTTTGTATCACTGGTGTCTGTGCAAGATTAACCTCAGCTGAGTCTACCCTTAGTCTAGAGTATACTTCTGTCCACTGACCCCCTTCTGATCGTCTCAGGTGTTTATGTGTTTATCTGTAGCCTGATGTTTGGTGTTAATGACAATGCAGTATTGTGGACACATTGGTTGGTATTAGCATCTGTCATCTATCACTTATGTGCACAATTTGGTGTCTTCTCATTTCCCAATATCATCATGGTAGTCACAGATCCTTTCTCAATATCCCTCCCCCTACCACGTCAGTGTGTAGGCCCCAACTAGCCCAAAATTAATCCCTCCTCTTCCCTTCCCATCCCAGTAACTTACAAAGTGAGTTCCATTTCCCAAGCAAACCCTTTGTCTTTTTATAGTAATGGGCTCATACAGTACTTGTCTTTCTGAGATTGATTTATTTTACTCAGCATAATGTCCTCTAGGCTCATCCATGTTGTGAGATGATTCGCGTATCCCTCATTGTTCTTTAATGTAGCATAGTATTCCATTGTGTACATGTACCATAATTTGGTTATCCTCTCATCCATTGATGGGCATTTAGATTGTTTCCATCTCTTCGTTATAGTGAATTGTGCTGCAATGAACATAGGTGTGCATATGTCTGTACATGCGCTATCTCTCACTCTTTGGGATACATTCCTAGTAATGGAATTTCTGGGTCAAATGGTACTTTTATTTTCAGTTTTCTAAGGAAACGCCATACCGTTTGCCACAATGGCTGTACCATTTTACAATCCCACCAGCAGTGCACAAGAGTTCCAATCTCTCTGCAACCTTGCTAGCATTTGTTATTTTCTGACCCATTCAACTTTGCTATTATTACTGGGGTGAGATGATATCTCATTGTTGTTCTGATTTGCATCTCTCTAAAGATTAATAATCGAGAGCAATTTCTCCTGTGTTTGTTGGCTGCCTGTATATCTTCTTTGGTGAAGTGTCTGTTCAAGTCTTTTGCCCATTTGTGAATTGGGTTATTTATCTTTTTGGTGTTGAGGTGTTGAAGTTTTCTATAGATTTTGGAGATAAGTCTTTTATCAGATATGCCATAGGCAAATATTTTCTCCCAATCTGTAGGTTCT
>NW_006921667.1:2492389-2510060 GCF_000298275.1 Orycteropus afer afer | reverse complement strand
TTTATTATGTTGAGGAATTTCCCTTCTATCCCTATTTTGCTGAGAGTTCTGAACAGGAATGGATGTTGGATTTTATCAAATACCTTTTCTGCATCAATTGATATAATCATATGGTTCTTTTCCAAAAGATTTCTTTAAAGTGCCAAAGAGTGAAGATATCTCCTTGAAGATTAAGGTGCACCTAACCTAAGCCATGGTATTTTCAGTCAATCATGTGCATTTGAGAGCTGGACAAGGAAGACCAAAGAAATGTTGATGCTTTTGAGTTGTGGTGTTGGCAAAGAATGCTGAAAGTACCATGGACTGCCAAAAGAACTAACAAATCTTTCCTGGAAGAAGTGCAGCCAGAATGTTCCTTGGAAGCAAGAATGACCAGGCTTTGTCTCACCTATTTTGGTCATGTTGCCAGAAGGGAACATTCCCTAGAGAAGGATATCATGCTTGGTAAAGTTGAGGGGTAGCGAAAAATGGAAAGTCCTTCAACAAGGTGGATTGATGCAGTGGCTGCAACAATGGCCTCAAGTATACCAAGGATTGTGAGGTTGGCACAGGACCAGACAGTGTTTTGTTCTGTTTTGCATGGGATCACTGAGTTGCAGCCAACTGAATGCATCTAACCACAGCATCAAAATAAGGGAAAAATCCACATGACTGTATTTTATATAGAAAATCATGACAAAATTCAACTCCCATTCATAATAATAAAAATAAATAAATAAAAGTAAACGTTTAGTAAACTAGAACCTGACTAAGGGAACCAGCAGCAAATTTACTCATTATAATGTACCTGATAAGAAATATTTACTGATTTCTCCCCAAGAGTAGCAATGACATTTTATTAGAAATCTTCATATGCACAATACACAATAAAAGAAAGAAAAGTCATACAAACTTGAAAAGAACAAAGTATGATGATCTATCTAAAAAATCTTGATGATTTTCTAATAAAATTAACTAAGATAAATATACATCGGTTGCAGAAAGCAAAGGCATGATACAAAAATTAATTTCATTTGCATATACTAGCAACAAACAGTTGCAAAACTTTTTTTGTGGGGGGGATTGTGGGGGTTGCATAGTACCTAAAGAATTTGACTGCTAACAAGAAGGCTGGTGGTTCAAACCTACCAGCCACTCCTTGGAAGGGAGATTGGGAGATCTACTTCCAGAGTGATACCACCTCCAAAAGCCAAGGAAAGTTCTCTGTGAGTAGGATCTGACTCGATGGCAGTGAGTTTTGTTTTGTTTTATAGTTATAGTAGCAGTCAAAACAAACTTGCTAGTAATAAAGTTTTCAAAGATGTGTAAAACTTGTATCCTGAACACCACACAATGTTACTGAGAGAAATTAAATAACTACATTACTGGTCTATTCCATTTTCATAGATTGAAAGATTTAATATTGTTGCAATGGCAAATCTCCCTAATTGATTTATAGATTCCATACAATCCCCTTCAAAAACCCAGCAGACTTTAAAATAATAATAATAAAAAGTCATGATTATTAATGTAAAGGATCTAGAGTAATCTAAAATTATTTGAAAAAGGACAAACCTGGAAATGCAACACTAATTTGAAGAATAACTGTAAAGAGAGGGGCAGTCTGTATGCCCTATCCTTATGTTTATCTCAAACTTTATCTCTTCTGATCCTTATCCCAATTCTCTTGCTTCAACATTATGTGTGCTTTCCTGCTTTACAGTCTTTTTAAAAGCTACTCCATATTTTTTAAACAATCTTCTCTCTGCTTTTCACCTAGTTGAGTATCTGCTTAATTGTCACCTCCCCAGAGTTGACTTCCTGAAAATGCCTCAATTTAAATTGTCTTTCCCTCTCTGTCCTCTTTCCTAGATCTCAGTCCTCTATTTATTTACTTACTTACTTAGAATTATCACAGTGTGATCACTCCATATATTTACACGTGTAGTTTTTTTTTTTTTTATGTATCCATCCCTCTTAACAATAAACTCCACAGATCCAGAGCTTGTGTTTATTTTTCCCCATTATGTAACTGATGCTTATCACAGTGCTCAACACAGTATGTGCACCCAATACTTAGGTTAAATGAATGAGTTACTTTCTGAGGGCAAATCTGTTCTTTTCTTTTAATTATTTATTTTATGGTTGAAAATATACACAGCAAAATATATACCAACTGTTCTACATGTACAATTCAGTGACGTTGATTACATTGTTCAAGCTGTGCAATCATTCTCACTCTCTTTTCCTGAGTTTTACCTCCCCCATTGACATAAATTCACTGTCCCCTAAGGTTCCTATCTAATAATCTTTTGAGTTGCTTTTATCAATTTAATCCCTTATAGATAGTTCTTAAAAAAAACATAATGCTCAAGGCACATGATTATGTTTGCTTTTAAGACTTCAGGAGATATTTTTGATTTAATATTTAAAGCTTATCTTAGGCAATAGTTTCAAGGGTTCATCCCACCTTCATGGTTCCAGGAAGTCTGGAGAAAATTTGAAATTCTATTCTGCATTTCCCCATTTTGATCAAGATTCATCTATAGAGTCTTTGATCAAAATGTTCAGTAACAATAGCTGGGCACTATCCATTTCAGGGTCTTGGTTACTTGGGACATCCCAGTTATTTGGCTTAATGACATATATAGTATTTCTGTTCTACTTCCTCCTTTGTTGCATAGTTCCTGGGGTCTTAAAAGCTTTCAATGGTCATCCAAGGCACAAGAATTTGTCACTATTCACCTGGAGCAACAGAGGAGAATCTGTTCTTTTTAGTGCATATAGAATTAGGAAGTTTAGGTAGGACAATTTAAGACATAAGTTTTTTCCTTAGGGGGAAAAAAAGTGCTTTCTTAGAGTCAGACCTGTCTGAAGTTGAATGACCAGTTTTAGGAGATGAATTGCATATCCCCGGAGGTATGTCCCTAATAGCTTGGAAATCATAAATGCCTCTTCTAAACTCTGAAGTCATAGGTTCTATGCTCCCCTGTTGCTTGGGTCACACTCCAATTATTGCTCTGTGTGCTTTTGCTTATTCTCTACCTCTCTGTCTGTCTACTTATCTATCATCTATCATCTTTCTATCTATTCACTATTTCATTGATTTTTATGTTGAGGGAAAAGGCTTGTGCCAAGCATGCATATTGGTAGCCTGCTGGGTTAAGTACTGATAGAACATGTTTTTCTGAAGTTCATATTGGAGATTTTCCACATCTTTTGATTTTTCATTTTATCATCTTTTTCTTCTATGGATCATATATTCATGAGTCAATTAGAATTGTGTGAAATGCCATCTTTGGAATATGTACTGTTTCACATTTGAACTGTGGGATTCATGAATTGAAAAGCTCAAGGTTTTATAGCCATGACAAGTCATCTGTGTGCACAACCTGGCTGTGGAATTTGTATTCCTTCTCAGGCTTCTGAATGCTCATTTTATTAGCAGAATGCTGTAATTCAGGAGGGCAGGATTCCAAAAGGGCAAATGTGGTATGCATCTCTTATAGTTGGGTTGCATGCTCCACTTGTCTCATGTCACATCCAGAACTGCAGCATCCAACTGTGAAAGGAGCATAACATCCAGTGAGTGCAGGAACCCAGAAGTTGGGTCATACTGTGGAGTAAAATGAGAATTGAAGATATAGATCATAATGTGACCCCATCAGTTATTAGAAATTCAAAGCTAGAAGAGGGTGTAACTCCTACCTCATGTTGATAGCATAGGTCCACCAACCTAGGATATGCTTTTGTCAGGGGTAAAGATGGGATTTTATCATCAAGTATATTACCCTCACCAGAAGAATTATATCCTTTATCCAGATTAACTAAATACTACTATTTTTTTTAAAAAAAGTAAGAGGTAAAATGCATTGAACCAAGCCCTCTGAAGCAGATGTTGGCTTTTTTTTTTTTTTTTTTAAGGAAGTATAGGGACGGGAACTTCTACAGGCTCATCCTGTAAGTTGTGTTCATGGAGATGACCTCATCCATGGCTAATCTGAAGTTGGTATGCCCAATGTACTGGGAATCCCAAACTGATATTTCTCTCACCTCTTTTTTTTTTTTTAATTGAGTGGAAATGGATTATTCTAAATATTTTCCTGGACAATACTCCCCAGAACTACTACGCCATAAATTCTATTCAGTTTCTCTCCTATGTTTCTCTTGTATGTGTCATTCCTGCATTTTCTCTGATATATAAATTTTGGTGACAACTTGCTTATTGCAATAGGCTTCCGATTTAACTTTTCCTTCCTGTTTGTACTCCTTCAAACCTTTCCCCACATTACTAGTAGAAACATCTTTGTAAAATGAATTTTGATAAAGTCAACACATTGCTTATCGATTTTCAGTGATTCCTCATGACTTTCAGATTACAGTTCAAGTTTCTTAGCATGACATCCTCACCAGACCTTGGCTGTCTTACCTACTTTTCCTCCTGCTCTTTATAGCTAATTACATGTTCTATACTGATTCAAATAGCTGAGCCATGGTGGGGGATGTCTGATATTCTTTCTGTACTTAGCTACTTAAAGAGTTTGAATCTTTCAAGATGTATTTTTCTGTTTTATTTATATTTATTTTAAATCCTGGTAGAATTTTCCTGATTCTTCTCTTTTTGTCCTCCATGACAACTTCTATCATACTCCACCCCCCACACACACACACGAAATTACTATAGAGTTGCTTCCAACTTCTAGAAAACAATCCCGTGTGTTTCAAATATATCTGTGTTCCATAAAGTTTTCAATAACTCTAATCTTAGGGACAGTCCCTGGGTAGCACAAATGGTTTGTACTTTACTGATAAGCTGCAGGTTGGCAATTTGAACTCATGCATGGTACCTCAGAAGATAGGCCTGGTGATCTGCTTCTGTTAAGATTAGAACAAAGAGATGAGATAATATGGGGAGCATTAATAGATGCACCATAATATTCCCACCACAACAGTGACACACAAAAGAATAAGTAAGAACCAATGCAACCAGTGATCTTAGAACTCTGGATAACAATTGAAGAGTTATAGAACAAGGCTGAATATTGAGCCAAGAGAGTGTTAGAACAAGGTTGGCAGGAAGGTGGAGATTCATGGACCATCCATATCCTGCCCACTGACCTGACCCAGTGGGACCCCAAACATAAAGCCCATGGAGGGAGCAACACAGAACATGCAAATTAGGGCAATGATATTGAGTAAATGGCTCTGGAAGGGAGTGACAAGATGGGCAAGGTGTGTATCAGAACTTGGCAGGCCTAAGAGAGAGTAACACACAGGAGCTACATAGCTTTTAGCCCCAGAAACCCTATGGAAGTGCTATCGGAAAAAAGCAGTGTGGATTAATCTGTAGGAGTTTGCATGCAGGGGACAAGAAGACAAGAGGGGCACGGGGAAACTACAGGAGTCCACACATGAACTCCTGTGTTCTGGGTAAATATACTGGTAGGAGAGAGCCAGGAATTAGACTTGGGGACATTCAGCAGACATGGGACTCATCCATTACTCAGGATGGGAGCCACACAGTACCCTAGCAACTCATTCAAAATAGGTCTCCCCCTGCCCCCATTCCCCACAGAATTGGCCTGTTGCTGCCATGGGGGTTCCTTTCCCCAAGGGCTGTGTGCCTCATGTTGTGGAGGCACCCTGCCTCCTTAGGGCCATATGCCTCACCATTGTGTTCAAAGGGGCCCACTACCTCTGTGACACACACCTAGCCATGCCATGCAAAAAAGCTCAGCCTCCCTGATGCCATAGAGTTGGCATCAGGAAGGGTCACTCCTAGGTCACCCATCTTGACAGGAAGCCACATTCAGCCAATTGGTATCTCTGAAAATATAAACAGATCTCTTGAGTACAAGGACAGTGTAACTTCCATCTCTATACTTTCTAGAACAACAGAAATAAGACAGAATATCCTGGCAGACAGTTGACTCAGAGCAAAACACAGATGACAGCATATGAACAGACTTCCCTCAATGCAGAGAAGTGAGGCTGAAACAGTAGAAGCTGAGACACCTGAGCATTCAAACATGGGGCAATGTGAATAGGGGAAAACTGCTGAGAGGGAAGTTCCAAAGAATCGACAGGAAGAAGAAATGTGGGAAACTAGAGGCAAAAGAGTGGCAGCTAATGATCCTGGATAGGGGAAATGATCACAAAGAAACAATAACAAGCATGCTAAGATGTGGAGACTAGAGTAGAAACAGAAAAGTAAATCCTTTAATAATACAAAAAAGTAATAAGAAAAATAATACAAAAGAAAAGCAACCTAAAGTGAAAGAGAACAGTTATCTCTTGACTGATCAAAGCAAACAAACAAGGAAACAAACTTAATGTCCTGAACACAACAGACAATTACAAAGCATATGAAGAGATAGAAAAATGTGGCTCATGCAAATTATCAAAACTAAGAGACATAAATTGTCTTTGAGGAAGGATTGTTGTTGTTGTTATGTGCTGTCGAGTTGGACCAGACTCAGCGACCCCTCCTTGGGTTTCCGAGGCAGTATCACTACAGAAGTAGATTGCCTCATCTTCCTTCCGAGGAGTGGCTGGTGGGTTTGAACCACCAGCCTTCTGGTTAGCAGTCAAGTGCCTTAGTCACTATGCTATCAAAGCTCCCAATTACCCAACAAAGACATTAAAGCACTGATATTAATAATGCTCAAAGAGGTAAAATAAAACATGAAAAAAGACATAAAGGAAATCAGGAAAACAATACAAGAACAAAAAAAGACCTTCAATAAAGAGGTTAAAACAGACAAACAAACAAAAACATTGCCACTGAGTTGATTCTGACTTAAAGTAGCCATATGTTGTTGTTGTTGTTAGGTGCCATTGAGTTGTCTCCAACTCATAGAGACCCCATGTACAACAAAATGAAACACTTCCCAGCCTGGTGCCAGCGTCACAATCCTTGCTATACCTGAGTCCATCGTTGCAGCCACTGTGTCAGTCCATCTCGTTGAGGGCCTTCGTCTTTTTTGTTGACCCTCCACTTTGCCAAGCATGATATCCTTCTCCAGGGAATGTTCCCTTCTGACAACATGACCAAAATAGGTGAGAAAAAGTCCGGTCATTCTCAGTTCCAAGGAGCATTCCAGCTGCACAGATTTGTTGTTCTTCTGACAGTCCATGGTACCTTCAGTATAAGTCAACACCACAACTAAAAAGCATCAACTCTTCTTCAGTCTTCCTTATTCATTGTCCAGCTTTCACATGCACATGAGGTGACTGAAAACACAATGCTTGGGTTAGGTACACCTTAGTGTTCCAAGAGACATCTGTGCTCTTACGCACGTTAAAGAGGTCTTTTACAGAAGATTTGCCCAGTGCAATATGTCATGTGTTTCTTGACTGCTGCTTCCATTGAATACCAGAATGATGTTTACTTGTGTTTTTTTGACTATGCAAAAGCATTTGATTGTGTGGATCATAACAAATTTTGGATAACATTGAGAAGAATGGGAATCCCAGAACAGTTAATTGTACTCATGAGAAGCCTGTACACAGACCAGGAGGCTGTCATTTGAACAAAACAAGGGGACACTGGATGGTTTAAAATCAAGAAGGGAGTGTGTCAGAGTTGTCCTTTCACCATACTTATTCAATCTATGTTGAACAAATAATGCAAGAAGCTGGACTATATGAAGAAGAATGTGGCATCAGGATTGGAGGAAGAATCATTAACAACCTGCAATATGCTGACGACACAACTTTGCTTGCTGAAAGTGAGGATGACTTGAAGCACTTACTGATGAAGATTGAAGAATACAGTTTGCAGTATGGATTACATCTCAATATAAAGAAAACAAAAATTCTCACAACTGGACCTATAAGCAGCATCACGATAAATGGAGAAAAGAAAGAAGTTGTCAAAGACTTCACATTGCTTAATTCTATAATCCTTGCCAATGGAAGCAGAAGTCAGGACATCAGATGACGTATAGCACTGGACAAATCAGCTGCAGAGGACCTCTTTCAAGTGCTGAAGAACAAAGAGGTCTCCTTGAGGACTAAGGTGCACCTGACACAGGACATGGTATTTTCAATCAGCTCATACACATGTGAGAGCTGGACAATGAATAAGGAAGACGGAAGAAGATTTGATGCTTTTGAGTTGTGGTGCTGGTGAAGAATGCTCAAAGTACCTTGGACTGCTAAAACAACTAACAAATCTGTCCTGGAGAAAATGCAGCTGGAATGCTCCTTGGAAGTGAGAATGGCCAGACTTTGTCTCACCTACTTTGGTCATGTTGTCAGAAGGGGTGATTCCCTGGAGAAGGATGTCATGCTTGGTAAGGTGGAGGGTCAACAAAAGGAGGGAAGACCCTCAACGAGGTGGATTGACACAGTGGCAGCAGTGATGGGCTCAAGTATAGCACGGATCATGGAGCTGGTGTGGGACAGGGTGATGTTTCATTCTGCTGTGCATAGGGTCACTATGAGTCAGAGATGACTCGATGACACCTAACAACAAGATTCCATTGGTGTTAATTGTAGAACCAAGTAATATGCAATCTTTGACTGCTTCAATCTTTTCTCCATTCATCGTGATGTTGCTTATTGGTCCAGTTGTGAGGATATTGTTTTCTTTAGGTTGAGATGTAATCTTTAATATTCACCAGTAAGTGCTTAACTTTCGGCAAGCAAAATTGTGTCACCTACATATCACAGGTGGTTAATGAGTCTTCCTCCAATCCTGATACCACGTTTTTCTTCATATAATCCAGCTTCTCAGATTTGCTCAGCATACAGATTAAATAAGTATGGTGAAAAGATACATCCCTGACACATTCCCTTCCTGATTTTAGCCATGAGTATCCCCTTGTTCTGTTCGAATGACAGCCTCCTGCTCTATGTACAGGTCCCTTATGAGCACAATTAAGTGTGCTGGAATTCCCATTCTTCTCCATTCTTCTCAATGTTATCAATAATTTGTTATGGTACATCACTTGTCTGTCAGTTTGTTGTACTGTGGTGGCTTCTGTGTTCCTGTGAAGCTGGAGACTATGTCACTGGTGTTTCAAATACCAGCAGAGTCAACCATGGTGGACAGGTTTCAGAAGAGCTTCCATACTAAGACTCAGAAAAAGGAAGGGGTCATGCAATTCTCAAAGAATTGACCAGTGAAAACCTTATGAATAGCAGTGAAACACTGCCTAATACATTACTAGAAAACTTAATGAATTGTCCTGAAACACATCATCCAATATAGTGCTGGAAGATAAGCCCCTCAGTTTGGAAGGCACTCAAAATATGACTAGGGAAGAGCTGTGTGGTAATTATGTTTGTGTGTCAACTTGGCTGGGCCTGGTTGAGTGGCTGGACAGCTGGTGGTAATTATTCCCCATATGAGACTGGTAATCAACTCTATGGTGGGATCTACCTCAAGCAGCTGAGTAACTGTCTTTGGGATGTGGTCTGCTTCCTGTATTTAAAGAGAAGCCTTGGAAATGGTCTCTAGCCTATGGCATGCTTGGACCCTGCATGTAGCCGTGTTGTTGCTCAGCAGCCTGCCATGCTCTGCTGACCTTGGGACTTAAAGGGACTTAAGTTAATGGCCTTCCATGTGGTTTGGTAATATGGGGCTGTGCCTTTTTATTTTTCAACCTTGGGGCTTCTCAGCCTCAGCAGTCAGCAGCTGTCAGAGTGAAGAAAGGCCTCTACTGCCAGTGGGCGAGGAGCAGGAGGCAGAGCTGGACTCCAAGGTTGAGGGGCTTTCACCAAGCCCCTAGAGCCTGGCACTTTGAACTTGGACTTAAAGCCTCCAATTTTAAGAATAAACTCCTGTTTGTTTAAGCCATCCCATGTGTGGTATATTCCTGTCAGAGTGGCACTAGGTAACCAGAACAAGCTGCCTCCTCAGAGTAGAGTTGACTTTAATGATGTGGATGGAGTAAAACTTTTGAGATCTCCATGTCCTGATATGGAACAACTCCAAATGAGAAGAAACAGCTGCAAACATCCATTAATTATTGGAATATGAAATGTATGAAGTGTGAATTTAGGAAAATTGAAGTTGTCAAAAATGAAATGGAACACATAAAGAATAATATCCTAGCATTAGTGACCTAAAATAGAATGATTTTTGGCAATTTTGAATAAGATAACCATGTGATCTACTATTTCAGGAATGACAATGTGGTAGTTAAAGTTGTGTGTCAACTTGGCTGGGCCTGGTCGAGTGGCTGGGTAGGTGGTGGTAGTTATTTCTCATGATGAAACTGACAATCAACTCCACAGTGGGATCTACCACAAACAGGTGAGTAGCTGCTTTAGGGGTGTGGTTTGCTTCCCGCATATAAGAAGCAGCTTTGAGAATGATCTCTAGTTTTATGGCACACTTGAACCCTGTGTGTAGCCAAGTTGTTCAGCAGCCTGTCATGCTCTGCTGATCTTGAGACTTTCAGTGGACCTGCTGTGTTGTTTGGTAGCATTGGGTTGGGACTATGCCTTTTTACTTGTTAACCTTGGGTTTGTCAGCCTCAGCAACCAGCAGACGTCTTAGTGAAGAAAAGCTTTCAGCCTCAGTGGGCCAGGAGCAGAAGGCAAGCTGATGCCCAAGGGTGAGGGGCTTTCACCCAAGACCTAGAGCCTGGTACTTTGAACTCAGACTAAAAGCCTCCAAAGTGTAAGAGAATAAACTCCTGTTTGTTAATGCTATCCCATTTGTGGTATCTTCTGTTAGAGTGGCACTAAGTAACCTAAAAAGACAAATAGAAGAAGAATCATGTGGCATTCATCATCACAAAGAAAGTTTCAATATGTATCCTGAAGTACAATACTGTCAGTGATAAGATAATATCCATACACCTACAAAGAAGACCAGTTAATACTGCTATTATTCAAATATACACACCAACCATCAAAGCCAAAGATGAGGAAATTGAGGAATTACCAACTTCTGCAGTCTGAAATTGACAAAACATACAATCAAGATGTGTTGATAATTACTGGTAATTGGAATGTAAACAACCCAATAAGGCAGTGTAAAACTGCTGCACAGCATTTTCAAGTTGTACATCTTTACAGAAGCAGACTGCTTCATCCTTATCCCATTGAATGACTGTAGTGTTTAAAGTGCCAAAATTTTGGTTAGCACCCCAGTGCTTTAACCACTGCACAGCCAGAGTTCCTTAATAGAGACAGAAATCTTTTTTTTTTTTTTTAAAGAAATTCTGAAGGTTAATCATTAAACAACAGCAATGAATAACTCCATGGAAAGAATCAGAAGCAGAAGTGAAAAAGCAGAGGAGAGGATCAGTGAAATAGAAGACAGGGCCTTTGAGATTCCTCAGTCTGAGGAACAATCAGAAAACAGAATGAAGAAAAATGAACAAATCCTAATGGGTATGTGGGACACCATCAAGAGGAATAATATATACAGTGTATTAGTTTCAGAAGAATAAGAGATTAAAAATAAAAAAAAGTCCAGATAGAAGTTTTGAAGAAATAATGGAGCAAAACTTCCCAAATATCATGAAAGAAGATAAACTTTACGTCCAAGAAATTATCCAACTCCCTAAATGATGAATGCTAAAAGAAACACACAGTGGCCATAATCACACTCTCAAGAACCAAGGATATGAAAGTGATCAGCATAAGAAAAACAAAGTATTGAATACAAATTGTCCTAAATAAGATTAAGTGCTAATTTTCCCTTAGAAATTATTCAGGCAAGATGTTAATGGGAGATCATAGTTAAAGTGCTGAAAGAAAAAAAAAAAAAAAAGCTGTCAACCAAAAATAATATATCCAGGAATACTGTCATTCAAAAATGAGGGTAAAATTAGGACATTCCCAAATAAACAAAAATTAAGGGAATTTGTTACCACCAGACTGGCCACTTCAAGAAATATTATTGGGGGTCATCCAGAAAGAAAATCAATGACCCCAGAAAGCAACTTGAAACGATACATAGAGTAGGGGATTCTATTAAAAGGAAAGTGTTGACAGTATAAAGATTAGACCTAAGAAATTTCTGTTTGGTAAATACAAGACATATCCTTCATGCCCTATCATGAGAAAATTATAGGGGAGGGGAATGGAAAATGAAAACTACATTTAAAATATATTTAAATTTATAGAACAGGGAAGTTGAGATGTAAAGATGCAATTGATGATGACATCCACATGAAAGGAGGGGATTTCTGTAGAAATAGGCTTTTTATATGCTAATAAAGTTAAGTTGATATCAAGATATAGCAGATAGTTTTAACAGAAAGATGTTAAAAATATCTGCTTGGACTTCTTCCAAGGCTGATTGATTCATGTTCTGGAAGTCCATCATATATTCAATATTCTTCACCAATACCATAATTCAAAAGCAACAATTATTCTTTGGTCTTCTTTATTCATTGTCCAGCTTTTTCATGCATATAAGGCAATTGAAGATACAATGACTTGGATCAGGTTTACTTTACTCCTTAAAGTAAGATCTTTGCTTTTGAATACTTTAAAGAGGTCTTTTTCTTTCCTTTTCTTTTCTTTTTTATTGTGGTTTGGGTGAAGATTTACAGAGCAAATTCACTTTCCATACAGCAGTTCACATATACTTTGTCTCATGATGTTGACCACAGTTTACCACAATGCAACAGTTCCCTGTTACCTCATAGTTACCTCTTCCCTGTTAAATAGGTCTTTTGCAGCACATTTTCCCAATTCAATACTTTGTTAAATTTCTTGACTAACGCTTCTGTAGGCACTGATTGTGGGTCCAATTAAAATCCAGTATTTGAAAACTTCAGAATTTTCTCCATTTATCATGATGCTGCTTATTGGTCCAGTTGTGAGGATTTTTGTTTTCCTTACATTGAGACATAATCCGTACTGAAGGCTGTAGTCTTTGATCTTCATCAGTAACTGCTTCAAGTCATTTTCACTTTCAGCAAACAAAATTGTGTCATTTGTATATCACTGCACCACAATATACATTTTTCTCCAATGCACATGGATCATTCTCCATATTTGACCATATTTTTGGACAAAAAGCAAATCTCAATTAAATATTAAAAGATTTAAATCATACAATGAACCTTTTCTGCCCATAATAGAATGACTTTAAAAATCAGTCACTGGAAGAAAAAGGAAAAATAAATAAATAAATACATGGAAAATAAATAACACACCACTAAAAAAACAGTGAATCATAGAAGAAATCAAGAGAGAGGAAAAGAAACAAACAAACAAAATCTAGAATACCAGAATGAAAACACAACATACCAAAAATCTATGAGATACAGTGAAAGCAACGATCAGAGGAAAATTCATGCAATAAATATATACAATAAAAAAGAAGACCCAAAATGAATACATTAAGTCTACAACTTGAGGAAATCACAATGGAAAAAGAACAAAAGCTACTAGAAGAAATGAAATAATAAAAGTCATATCAGAACTAAATGAATTAGAGAATAGAAAAACAATGGAAAGAATCAATAAGACCAGGCTTTGGTTCTCTGAAAAAATCAAGAAAATAGACAAACCACTGGCTAGACTACTGAGGAAAAAAGTGAGAAGATGCTGTGATAGTTGGAGCTGTGTGTCAACTTGGCTGGACCACAATTCTGTGTGGTTTAAGCTGTTGTGATGTGGTTATTCCCATGATGGGATCAGATGATTATGTTTTGAGCAGCCAACCTGTTGAAAGGGAGTTTCTCTAGGGGTGTGGCCTTCTTCCAGTATATCTATTGACATCTTGGGAAAAAAAAGACATTCCTCTGTAGATCAGGATTCTGTTGTGCTGCCTACAACTGTCCATGAGTGAACAATCCACCATTCAGTCTGGAGATCTTGGATTCGTCATTTGTTGGCATCAACAGTCAGTGCACTGCCTGCCAACCTTGAGCTCCTCAGCCCCTGCAGCTGCAAGAGTCAGGAAAAACCTGCAGCTTGACGTCTGATCCAAGAACTTTGGACTTGCCAGCTTCTACAAGTGTGTGAGCCATTTTCTTAGGGTAAATCTCTCTCTCTCTCTCTCTCTCTCTCTCTCTCTATATATATATATATAAGCTTTACTGGTTTTGTTTCTCTAGAGAACCCAGTCTAACACAGATGCAAATAAATAAGAGTTGGTATTGGAGGCATTCCAACAGATCCAACTGACATAAAGAGAATCATAACAGAATATTTTGAAAAAATTGCACTCCACCAAACTTGAAAATATAGATGAAATGGACAAATTTCTAGAAATACACAAAGTACCTAAACTAACAAAAACAGAGGCAAAAATCTCAACAGATCTCTAACAAGAGATTCAATCAGTCATCAAAAACCTCTCAATAACAACAACAAAACCCTGGAGTAGATAGCTTCACTGGGGAGATTTACCAAACATTTATGGGAGAATTGACATCAATTCTGCTCAAACTCTTCCCAAACACAGAAGAACAAAGAGGGCTTGCAGTTAGCACTTAATAAATGTTATATAAAGGCATGAAGGAATGGATAAGGGAGTTTGAGAAACTAAGGTCACCTACAGTCAGTAGGAACATAATAATAACAAATAAATAATAATAAGTAATAATAAATGGACTTTGAAAGTTGGAGGAAGAATGGGTGGACAATGGAAGGAAAGAGCACAAATGAAGTTAGAACACCCACTGCTGAGAATGAGAATGAACTGCTTTGCTAGCTTGGCACAGTAGGATATGGAACATTTGGGTGATAGAGGGCCTATCTCAAGAAAGAGAGAGGGATACAGTGACAACTTGCAGTGTTGTTGTTGTTGTTATGTGCCGCTGAGTCGGCCCTGACTCATAGTGACCCCTCCTTGGATTTCCAAGGCAGTATCACTACAGAAGTAGGATTTCCCAACCTTTCTTCTGAGGAGTGGCTGGTGGATTTGAACCACCAGCCTTCTGGTTAGCAGTCAACTGCCTTAGGCACTATGCTAGCAGAACAGTGAGATCAGCCAATGTGCAGTGTGACCTTTAATCCAAATTGCTGAATGATGCAGGAAACATCAAAAGAAGATGGAGGAAATACAGTCACTGTACCAAAAAGAGCTGGTCAATGTTCAACCGTTTCAGGAGGTAGCATGTGATTAGGAACTAATGGTTTGGAAGGAAGAAGTCCAAGCTGCACTGAAGGAACTGACGAAAAACAAGGCTACAGGAATTGACAGAATACCCCTTAAAGTGCTTCAACAAATGATTGCAGCACTGGAGGCACTCACTCATTTATGCCAAGAAAGTTTGAAGATAGCTGCATGGCCAACCGACTAGAAGACATCCATATTTGTTACCATTCCAAAGGTGATCCAAGATGTGGAAATTATCAAATAGTATCATTAATATCACACATAAGTAAAATTTTGCTGAAAATAATTCAAAAATGGTTACACCAGTATTGACAGAGAATTTCCTGAAATTCAAGCTGGATTCAGAAGAGGTTGTGGAATGAGGGATATCATTACTAATGTCAGATGGATGTTGACTAAAGGCAAAGAATACCAGAAAGATATCTACCTGTGTTTTATTGACTACACAGAATCCTTCGACTGTGTAGTCATAACAAATTATGCATAACATTGTAAAGAATGTGAATTCACACTTAGTTGTGTTTGTTAGGAATCTGTACATAGACCAAGAGGCAATTGTTCAAACAGAACAGGGGATACTGCACAGTTTAAAACCAGGAAGGTGTTTTTCATAATTTTATCCTCTCACAGTACTTACTCAATCTGAATATTGAGCAAATAATCTGAAAAGAATGTGGCATCAGAATTGGAGGAAGACTCACGAACACTTTTCAATACGCAGATGACACAGCCATGCTTGTTGAAAGTGAAGACCTGAAGCACTTACTGATGAAGATGAAAGACTACAACCTTCAGTATGGATTATACATCAACATAAAGAAAACAAAAATCCTGGACCAATAAGCAACATCATGATAAATGGAGAAAAGATTGAAATTGCCAGGGATTTCAATTTGGATCCATAATCAATGCCCATGGAAACAGCAATCAAGAAATCAGACAATGTATTGCACTGGGTAAATCTGCTGCAAAAGACCTGCAAAGTATTAAAGAGCAAAGATGTTACTTTGAAGACTAAGGTGCACCTGACCCAAGCCATGGCATTTTAATAGCCTCATATGCATGTGAAAGCTGGACAATGAATAAAGAAGACTAAGGAGAATTAATGCATTTGGCATCTGTTGGCGAAGAATACTGAAAATACCATGAACTGCCAGAAGAATGAACAAATCTGCCTTTGAAGAAGTACAGAATGAATGTAGTACAGAATGAATGAAGTACAGAATGAATATTCCTTAGAAACAAGAATGACCTGACTTCATCTCACATACTTTGGTCATGTTGTTAGAAGAGACCAGTCCCTGCAGAAGGATATCATGCTTGGTAAACTAGGAGGTAAATGAAGAAGGGGAAGCCCCTCAACAAGATGGATTGACACAGTGGTTAGAATGATGAGCTCAAGTGTAGCAAAGATTTTGAGGATGGCACAGGATCAGGCTGTGTTTTGTTGTGTTGCTCATGGGATTTCTATGAGTCAGAGCAGACTCCATGACACCTAACAACAATGACATATGATAAAGTAAACCAAAACCACTGCTGCAACATAAAAAGGCTTGAGTTTTAACTTCGTGCCAGCCTTGTAGCTTGCTGGGTGTGTCAGTTTAGACAGTCACTTCATGAATCTGAGCTATAATTTTCTTGCCTCAACAAATAGTCACAATCTTATAAATTCAATGGTGTTTTGTGCCAATGAATTAAATTAAACTTCATAAGATCCAGCCTGGTGTTGGTACTCACTGGATTCTCAATAAATAAATAAATACATCCACCTTTCCCTTGAATCCTTTTAAAGGCTTACTTTCAGATTCAGTTGGAAAATTACCCCAAGATGTTGGAATAATTTGCAGATATAAATGCAAGCACGCTGGTGAAAATACTTGAAAAGGGGAATAGTATCAGAATATTAGAGTTGGCTAAATACATAACCTTTCAAAAATGGTTATTTAAAAAAAATATTTTATATACAAATGAATTTTATATACAACTCTGTCAAAATTTCTAAGTGGTTGATTTGAAAGGGAATATGTGAATACTTAGAAATCAAAAAGTGATACCTAGGAGGCAGTCCTGGAAGAAGTGCAGCTGGAATGCTCCTTGAAAGTGAAAATGGCTGGACTTCATCTCACCTACTTTGGTCATGTTGTCAGAAGGGATCGTTCCTTGGAGGATATCATGTGTGGTAAAGTGGAGGTCAACGAAAAGGGGAAGTCCCTCAATGAGATGGATTGACACATTGGCTGCAACAACAGGCCCAGGTATAGCAAGGACTGTGAGGCTGGCACAGGACTGGGTAATGTTTTGTTCTGTTGTATGTCGCTATGCCTAAGGCACTTGACTACTAACCAGAAGGCCTGCCATTCAAACCCACCAGCCACTTCTCAGAAGGAAGATGGGGCAATCTACTTCCGTAGTGATACTGCCTCGGAAACCCAAGGAGGAGTCGCTATGACTCATCGTGTCTGACTCAACTGCACATAACAACAACAACATGGATTGGAGCCAACTCGACAGCACCTAACATCAACAACAGGAGACAGTACTCATTTCCCAAGAACATATCTGCAAAAACGGCAAGGAGGCCACATGTTCTGACCTCCTCTAACCCTACAAGGGGAAGGCAGGATTACCAGCAGTAACCCAAGGCCTATT
>NW_006921667.1:2490840-2491948 GCF_000298275.1 Orycteropus afer afer | reverse complement strand
GAGAGAGAGTGGGAACCTCCCAGAACATTGTATTGTGCCATGCCCAACAGAAATAACCCAGGTGGGCGACTTTAAAATCAGGATCTCCTCAGTTGCTAATAGCAATTCCCACCTTGGAGTTTACAAAGACTTATGGGTAGAAAAGCCACACTAAGTAATTTACTACACCGCAATATCATATTGGATTATATTAACTCCTTTCAAATTATTTTTCTTTTTGATATGTTTATTGTATTGATGAGTCAGTATGACTCTGTAGACATACTATGCCTTGATTTTAGTATGTATTTGATGGCGTTCTGTAATATTCCTATTAAGGAAATATGGTTTCCTTGGATGTGCAGAAGAACAAATAAATCAGTTTTAGAACAAATACGACCAGAATGATCCTTAGAAGCAAGGATGGCAAGACTGTCTTCTTTACTTTGAGACACTGGGAAAGACCAATTGGTAGAAAAGAACGATCAGTAAAAATGAAGGAAATTCTCAATTAGTTAGATTAACACAAAAGCCACTACAGTGGACTCAAATATACCAATGATCATGAAGATGGAAAAGGGCAAGGCACCTTTTTGTTCTGTACATATAAAGTCTCTATGAGCCAGAGTGTACTTGATAGCCACTAACAACAGAAGCTGAATATATTTGCAATTGGTTTAAAACTTTCCCAGCGTATTAAAATATAGTTGCCTAGGTGATTAGTAGGAGCTCTGGTACCATAGTGCCTAAGGCACTTGACTGCTAACCAGAATGTTGGCGGTTCAAACCCACCAGGCACTCCTTGGAAGGAAGATGGAGCAATCTACTTCGTAGTGATACTGCCTCCGAAACCCAAGGAGGGTCGTTATGAGTCTGGTCTGACTCGACGGCACATCACAACAACAACAAACAACATGTGATCACTATAAATTTCTGACCTTGGAATTATTGTGTTCAAAAATCATCAGTGACTTATATTAAGATACCAAAGATACATTCATGAATTTCACAGATGATATAAAATTTGAAGGACATCTAATACATTTTATACAAAATTTTTGTGTTATAAAATGTAATAATAATTGTTGTTGTTGTTATGTGCCTTTCAGTAGGACCCAACTCACAGTGA
>NW_006921667.1:2488607-2489910 GCF_000298275.1 Orycteropus afer afer | reverse complement strand
CCTCTGTAACTATCATCTTATTGTTTTAATTCTTCTACTCCAGATCCAGAAGCAACTTTTGAAGTCTATCCTTTATACAATTTATTCTGTCTTATCTATTGTTAGCAATTACTATATTTTACCTGCAATTCTTCATTTTATTAGCTATCATCTTTTACATTTTATCCTAAAAACTTTTCATTACGTTCTGTATTCTCCTTTGGCTATCTGTGCTAGTTCCAAAAATATTTGTAGAGAAATAACATTTGCTGTTTCAAAAACTTTTATTTTTTGAGAGATAATGTGAAATTTTATCTTTACATCATTATTTTATTGGGGTTTTGAAAGAGTGGTGGGTGCTATACAGAAGCCATCCTAAACTGGAAAGCCTAGGATGGCTAATATGTTGACTGTTGGAATCAAAATTCTAAATTATATTGACAGTATGGAACAAAGTGCTGAATCCAACAAGATGAATAAATGAAATCTGACAGGCTGCCTGAAAATACTCAAGCCACTTAAGTACAGGAGAGATAATACCTGACTTGGTGTATTTCTGGAGTATACATCCAGCTTACAACTCAGGTCAGTCTCCTGCCCTTCCTGAGCAATGTCATCTGCTCTGGGGGCTTCAACTACCACCAAACATTAATGATGTGACATCTGTGGCCCTGGTCCAGGATGGAACCTAAACTCAACTTGCTCAACACTGAGCTCATTAACTCAATTCCAAAGCCATTCTCCTAACATTACTTATTTGTTGAAAAGTATCCACAATCACCTAGTTTCTCAGCACTCTTAACCCCAGCTTGTCCTCATTTTCCACCATAAATCGTTTGCCAGCACCTAGTGATTCATTAGTCTATTCAATATTTCTCAAAATTTTCTCTTTGATATCTTTTGTGAACATATATTCACCACTGTTCACATACCTGCACAGCTGTCTCCCTGCCTTTGGATTTTTAAAAATCCATTTTTCCTGCTATTAATTCACCTAAGAACTTTACACTGTCTTTTGCTGTGCATCAAAGATTTTGGTATGTTGTGTTATACTTCTCATTTGATTCAAGGAGTTTTTTATTTTTTTATTTTTATTGTGATTTGGGTGAAAATTTACAGAGCAAATTGTATTTCTATATTTCTATACAACAGTTCACATACACTTTGTCTCATGACATTGACCACAATTTACCACAATGCAACAGCTCCCCTCCCACTTCCTCCTGATAGTTACCTCTTCCCTGTGTCCATCCCTCCATGCACTCTTGCCCCCTGAGCTGTCTCCCTGTGCATATACAGCCCTTTTATTCTCCTATGACTATTC
>NW_006921667.1:2453704-2469284 GCF_000298275.1 Orycteropus afer afer | reverse complement strand
AACAACAACAACAACAACAGGTCTTTCTTCAGAGGTGCCTCTTTGTGGATTCAAACTACCAACATTTAGATAGTAGTTGAGCACTTAACATTGGTGCCATGCTGATACTTTTGCATATATTTATAATTTATAATTTTACCATATATAACATGAGTTTTTAAATAAGAAATATGATTATTTAAAAATCTTCAAAAATATTTAGATGGTATACTGTAAGTAATCTACATACAGGGGAACATTTTCTATGTACTGTCTTTTATAATCAGTATTTGATACATATACATATACAATTCTAGGCCATTTGTTTAGATACTATATAATGGAATATATTATATTAGCATATATCCTTATTTATCCCTACTGACATTTGGTTTCCAATATTTTGCAAGCATTAACAGTGGTACAGTGAACATTCCTGTATATGTTTGGAATGAACACCTGGAAGTGTTTCTTAGGATATACACTTTGAAATAGAATTGTTGTTTTTTTGGCGTGGGCCTGTTTAATTATATTAGATACTGCCAAATTGCTCTCTAATGTGGTTTTTGAAAATTTGCATTCTCAAGCTGTGTGTGTATCTATTGTTTATCAACCTTATGAATATTTCATGATTTCACACTTTTCACTTTTTAAAATCTGATGGGTATGTCATATTATTATATGACTATATTAATTTGAAGACTCTAGTTGTAAGTGAAGCTAAATGTTTTTTCATAAGTTATTTCCGTTTGAGTTTCTTCTGCAAATTTCCCATTGATATTTTTCTTTATTTTTTTTCCAATTGGATTGTATGTATTACTCTTATCAATTTTAGATTTATCTGTTATATATGTACAGATCTTTTCTTCCAGTACATGGCTTATATTTTATTTGTGTACAATATCTTTTATTGTGAAGAATATTTTGACATTTATGTTGTCAGCATTATCAATTTTTACCATTAGTTTTTTTTTTCTATTTATATTTTCTTTAGAAATACCTTCTTTAGCCCCAGATCATATGCTTTGTTTTCAACATTAGACAGTATTGATTTTCACATATAGAACTATTCTCTATCTTGAACTTTTTTGTAGAAAATTATTTAGCCCATATGAACAATTTTTACAGCAACATTTATTGAGATGTTCATGCTTTCCATTATAATTTTTTAAAATAAATACTTATTTTAAAATAACTTATATTTACAGAAGAGTTACAATTTTCCTTATTATGGTACCCTTATCAAGGAGCTTTGGTGAAGCAGTGGTTAAGGCATTTGACTTCTTACCACAAAGTCAGAGGTTCAAACCCATGGAAGAAAGATGGGGCAATCTATTTCCATAAATATTCACTGCCTTAGAAAATCAGTGGGGTGGCTAAGAATCAGAATTGACTTCAGTGGCAGTAGGTTTGGTTTAATTTACACTATCACAACTAGGAAGCCAACATTAATATGTTACTATTAAGTCCTATTTATTTGCATTTCACCAGTTTTTCCTCAATGGCATTTTCTTCTGTTCGGGAGTCATACAGGTTACTACATGACATTTAATCCTCATAATTCTTTATTCTCTGGTCTGTAACATTGATGACCTTGGCTGTTTTGAGGAGTACTGATCAGTTTTCTAGACTGTCCCTCCATTTGGCTATTATTTATTTTTTTCCCCCATGATTACATTGGCCTGTTAATTTTTAGGAACAAGACTTCAGAGAACAAGTATTCTTATCTCGTCATATCATGATTACATACTAGGGATATGCTTATCACTGATGATGTTAACTTTGATCACCTGGCCAAGGAAGTTTTTACCAGATTTCTCCAATATAAAACTTTTTCCTCTTTTCCATACTCCATTTTTTAGAAATACGTCATTAAACACAGATCACACTTGGGGCTGAGGAAGTGTTAAATCCCACTTCTTGAAGGAGAGAATATCCATATAACATATTTGAAGTTCTTCTCTCAGGGAGGTTTATCACTCCTCCCCTATTTACTTATTTATTCAATCACTAATTTATATCACTATGCACTCATGAATATTTATTTCTTCAATTCATAACTCAATACTGCCACATTTATTTTAATTCTCAAAGTATTCCAGCTCTGACTATTGGGAATAGTTTTGAGTTGACTCCTATTTCCCTTTGGCATGCTCCCATTATTTTTGTTTGTTTGTTTGTTTAAACAAGTCCTTATTTTCTGGCACTAGTCTAGATTCAACTTGTGTATAACCCTATAATGAGCCATTTATCCAAAGAAGGCTAGTTCATTTTATGAAGAATAATATCAGAATCCAAGATATTGGGTTGGGTGTTCTCATTGCTACTGGGGCATTACTCTTTCTAAGCCCTGTAAGTGGATAGAACTGGGAAATATGTTTATGTACACTAACATGTATACTCATGTATCTATACTTGTTTATCTGTCCATCATACGGAGCTATCCATGAATTCACAGTGATGTCTTCAACTTGAATCCAGTTACATGTGGTTCAGGATAGGTTTTTCTTCTTACTTATCTATAACTCCCCACTCCAGTAATGAGAAACCTAGCTCCCACCATCCACCATCCATTTAATTATTTATTCAAATACTACTGGGCTTATACATATATGTACAGCTCTTTGAAAATTACTAACCCATACGAAGTAGAACATAGTGTTTATGGACAATTCTTTTTGTCTTTAGGCTTACAATTTCTAGTCAAAACACTATTTTCCAAAATTTCTTGGTCAACTCTATTTTTCATACATTTGTAATACATTTCTCTAACATAATATGCATTAGATCCTGGGATCCCACAAACTCCTGGTTGATTTTTAAAAATTTGTATACATTGACTTAGTCAGATACACCATGCCATCTCCCTAGAGCAAAACCGAAGGAACCAAGTGAAACAGATACAAAAGACAATGTTGGAATCATGAGCATCAAAGGAAAGAGTAAAGAACTACATTGAACACTAATGGGAAGAGGAGACTGCCAGAAAACAGCAAATAGGAAGAGATGAAGCAGAGAGGGCTTAGCCAATTGGCCCCCTCAGCACAGCTATCTTGAGACAAATATAGCAGCAATCCCAGGAGAGGAACATGGAAGGCAACTTCGAATTCCCAACAAAAAATAGAGTAACTGTGTAGACATATATGGAGTGAAGTACACTCCCTATTGCTGGCTGAAGCCAATGGGAATAGCTCAGGCACCTTCCCCTGGTGACCAGAGGAACAGGCTTCCCCTCCCCACACCTTTCTGGGGATTAGTGGCTTACTCCCCATTCCCCCAATCCCTGCAACACCAGTGACTGAGGACCAAAGTATGAGCCACCTCTTTCCTTCCAACCCAGACCTGACCACCACCCTACTCCCTCTAACCTGACCTGACAACCCTGCTGAGAGAGTGACAGGCCATTTTGGAATGGCGTCAACCAATCATCTTGGTCCTCTTACCCACTGAACCAGCCCAGCAGTGCAGGCCATTCACCCCATCCCTTCCATTGACCCAACCAAGCTCCTTCCACCTTCCCCCACCTGGTGAAATAACAGCCGCACCACCCCTATTTATCCACCTGCCACTCCTTCCCCTCTTCTCTTGCTCACCTATTGCCCCTTCCCCTTCCCCATCCCAGAAAGGGACAGTGAGGGCATGGCCACACATATGCTGGCCCAGCACTCACATCCTTCCCAAAATGTAGGAGGTGGCAGCCATGAAAATTTGCATACATCTGCCTGCCACTCACACCCCTATTCCAGTAGGCAATGGCAACTATGCTCCCACTAGACAGCCACACGCACCACAATTGCTGCCATACCCACTTGGTGACTGCTACTGTCTACTCCTGTGCCACTGGATCAGAACAGACAGCAACCAATGCCTACTCAACCCACACTCTGCTGCCCTGCAAAATCAAAGAGCCCATGCTCACACAAACAACAACTACTCCAACCACTTGGAGATAAGCAGTGAGTGCTCTAGTCAGCCAGACTTGCAACCAGAATAGCACATCCATCCTTCCTGCTTGGAGGAAAACAAACAAACAAATAGAAATAACAAAAAAATTCAGGATGTCAAAAACAAATATACAATTAATAAATAGAATAATGCATTACTGCCTTAGAAATAACAGACAATATCAAATCACCTAGAGATTCAGGACAAGATGACTCTAGTAAGTGACCAAAATGAAGAACAAGGAAACATCACGGAGGAGCAAATGGTAATGGAACCACTTGACAAGGAATTCAAACAACATATATAGGCGTCTCCAAGAAATCAAGAAAGAAATAAAAACCAAAGACAAAATCAAGGAAAACACAGAAAAACTCTAGATGAATTCAGGAAAACAATACAAGAACAAAATGACAAAATAAATAATTAGAAACAACACAAAAACAGCAACTAGAAATCTAGAAGATTAACACTAAAATTTCAAAAATAGATAACACATTGGGAGGACAAAGGAGTAAAATTGAATTAATGGAAGTCAGAATCAGCAAAATAGAGGGCAAATCCTTTGATATATCTATTATAGGAACAATCAGAAATAAGGATGGGGGAGCTTAAGATTTATTTTAGACACCAGCAAGGGGAAAATTTGCATGTGATTGTAATTCCAGAACAGAAAAAGACAAAACAAAACAAACACACACACACACACACACACGCACACAGCATTTTTTTTTAATGACAAGAAAGTTCCCTAATTTCCTAAAAGATGAGAAAATATCCATTAAAAAAACTCAACAAGCCACAATTGATAGATCCCAAAAGAAAATCACCAAGACATATCACAATCAAACTTTCCAAAGACAAAGAGAAAGAAAGAATCCTGAGACTAGCTTGGAAAAACAAAATGTTACCTATAAAGGGGAACCAATAAGTCTCAGCTCTGATTTCTTAGCAGAAACAATGCAGGCAAGAAGGCAATGGGGTAACATATATAAAACCCTGACAGAAAACTTGCTGAATTAGAATTATATATCCACCAAAATTGTCCCTCAAACACTATGGTGAAATCAGGACATTTATAGATAAACAGAAATTAAGGGAATTTGTAAAGATAAGAAAAAACTTATAAGAAATACTGAAAGGAGTCCCTTGGACAAAGAACCAATGATGTCAGAAAACAATCTGATATTAAGACACATGAGAACATCATCCAGAAAGCAACCTAGATAAAAAATTTTCCAAAAATAAATAAAGATGAAAGACTGAAAACCAGCAATTTCAATTTGTAAATGATGACAACTTCAAAACAAAAAGAAGGAATAAATGGTGCAGTTATAGAACTTCATATGGAAAGGAAGTTAAGGTGATATAAATATAAACCAGGCTATTTTAAACCTAGAAGATAAAACTAAATTTCAGTATAACAACAAAGAAAATTAATAAATCTTCTTACCAAAAAATTTAAAAAGGAGAAAAACATAAAGACTCAGTAAACACAAAATCAACAGCAATGGAGGGTCTGAATAGAAAATCCATAAACAGAAAGAACATAGCCCAGAAAAGAATACAGAACAAAGAAATCATCAGTACTACAAGATATTTTAAAATGCACTACAAAATGACAGCAGTAAATTCATCTATCAATAATTACACTGAACATAAATGGATTAAATGTACCAGTCAAGAGATAGAGAGTGGCAGAATGGATAAGAAAACATGACATATCAATATGCCTCTTATAAGAGACACACTTTACACGCAGAGATAAAAAAAGCTAAACATCAGAAGATGGAATAATATAACAAGCAAGCAGCAGTCAAAAAAGAGCAGGAGTGGCAATATTAATCTCTGATAAAATAGAGTCTAAGCAAAAACCAGCATAAGAGTCAAGGAATGACATTATATAATGATTCAAAGGTCAATCCAATAAGAGGGCATAACTATAATAAATATCTGTACACCCAATTAAAGATGCCCAAAATACATAAATTAAACTTTAACAGAATTGAAAAGAGAAATAGACAGCTCCACAATAATAGTATGGGACTTTAACCTCTCACTTTTTGATGAAGGACAGAACAACTAGAAAGAAACTCAATAAAGATACGCAAGATCTAAACAATACAATTAAGCAACATGATCTTATAGACATATACAGGGATCTCACCCAACAAAAACATAGTACACATTATTTTCCCACCCACATATATAATTCTCCAGGATAAACCATATGTTAGGCCATAAAGCAGTCATCAATAAATTCAAAATCATCAGAATAATGCAAAGCATCTTCTTGGATCACAATGCCATAAAAGTAGAAATCGGTAATAGAAATTACAAGGAGAAGAGTCAAGACATGGAAATTATATAACAGCCTACTTTAAAACAACTAGTAATCGAAAGAATACAAAATGAAATAATAAAATAAAATCTTAAAATCAATGAGAATTCACAAACAGTAGAGATGAACTAGACAGCAAAACAGTGTTCAGAGGTCAATTTATAGCAAGAAATGCACACATCAAAAAGGAAGAAAAAAGTCAAAATTACTATCTTAATTCTACAACTCCAACAAATGGAAAAAGAGTAGCAAAAAATTCCACAATCACCAGAAGTGAGGGAATAATAAAGATTAGAGGAGAAATAAATGCAACAGAAAACAGAAAAACAATAGAGAGAATCAATAAAATTCTTTGAAAGGATTAAAAAAAATAAAAAATATCTGGCCAAAAACCAAAGAAAAGAGGGAGAAGATGCAAATAATACATATACATATAAGAAATGCAATAGGTGGCATTACAACAAAACCAATGGAAATGAAAAGGATAATAGCAGAATATATGAAGAACTGTACTTTAACAAATTCAAAAACCTAGAAGGAAAGGACAAATTTATAGAACACATTACATACCTAAACTAACACAGACTGAAACAGAAATTACAAAAAGACTCATAACAAAAGAAGAAATGGAACAAGTCATAAAAAGAATTCCACTACCACTCCCAAAAAACAAAACGAAAACAAAAACCCTGAGTGAGATAAGTTCACTGGAATATTCTCCCAAATATTCAAGGAAGAGCTAACATCATTACTACTCACTATTCCAGAACATAGAAAAGGACATATACATATATTCTCAAATTCATTCTCTGAAGCAAGTACAACCCTGATACCGCTGCCAGCCACACACCACTGAAAAAAAGAAAATTATAGACCAATATCCATCATGAATATAGACTCAAAAATTCTCAAAAAACCTGGCCAATAGAATCCAACACCATATCAAAAATTAAGATAGCATGCTCAAATGGAAGTTACACAAGGTATTTTGAGGATGGTTCAACACTAGAAAATCAATTAAAATAATCCACCAAATAAATAAAACAAAGGAAAAGAACCGAATTATCATTTCAATCAATGTACAAAACACAACTGATAAAATCCAACACAATTTCCTGATTTTGGGGGTGGGGGGGAAACCCTCTCAGAGAAAAAAAGGAATAGAAGTGAAATTTCTCTACAAAATTGACACTATATACACAAAAACAATGGCCACCATTATTCTCAACAGAGAGAAACTGAAAGCATTCCTCTGTGAGCAGTAAACAGACATGGATTCTCTTTATCACCACTCTTATTCAATATTGTACCGCAAGTCCTAGGCAGAGCAGTAAAACAGGAAAAAAAAAAAATAGGCACATAAATTGGTAATAAAGAAGTAAAACTATGCCTACTGGCAGATGATATGACCCTATACATAGAAAATACCAGAGATTCTACAAGAAAGCTACTGGAACTAACAGAAGGTTTCAGCAAAGTGACATGACAGGAGATCAATCTACAAAAATCAGTCAGATTCCTCTACACTAACAAAGAGAAGTCTGAAAAGGAAATCAAGAAAACAATGCTATTCACAATAGCCACCAAAAAAGATGAAATACTTAGCAATAAACCTAACCAGGGATATAAAAGACTTATAAAACAAAAACTACAAAACACCATTGGAAGAAACCAAAAGAGACCTATATAAATTGAAGAACATACCATGCCCTTGGATAGGAACACCTAACATTCTGAAAATGTCAATAATTTCCAAAGTGATCTACAGATACATGCAATCCCAATCCAGATTCCATCAACATTCTTTAAAGAGATGGAGAAGCTAATCACCACCTTTATATGGAAAGGAAAGAGACTCTTGATAAGCAAAGTACCACTGAAGAAGGACAAAGAGACCTCATACTTCCCAATCTCAAAACCTACTGTTCAGCTATGTCAGCCAAAACAGCCTGGTTCTGGTGCAATGACAGACATATAGACCAATGGATAAAATTGAGAACCCAGAAGTGAACCATCCACCTACGGATAGCTGGTCTTTGACAAAGTACTGGAATCCATTAAACGGGGAAGAAGTAGTCTCTTTAAAAAATGGTGCTGGCAAAACTAGATATCCTTTTGCAGAAAAATAAAACAGGATCCATACCTCACACCATAAAAATAATGGAAGAAAAAATAGGGGCAAACCGAGAGACACTAATATATGGCAAAAATAGCCTACCAAATATAACTAAAATTTCACAAACAGCAGAAGATTAACTAGACAACCAGGTCCTCCTAAAAATTAAACTTAAAGGCATCAATAGACTTCTTCAGAAGAGAAAAAAAAGAACCTACTGACATGAATAGACACTTCACTGAAGAAGACATTTAATCAGTCAACAAATTAGAAAGTAGAGAGATACTCCTCAAAACAAAAATGAAATATTATCTTAGTCTGGCAATAACAATGATCAAAGGCAGAAAATCCCAAATGCTAGTTAAGGTGTTGGGCGATTGGAACTCTTTATACACCGTTGGTGGGGTTGTAAAATGGTATAACCACTGTGGTAAATGGTATGATGCTTTTTAAAAAGTTAGAAATAGAGATACTGTATGATTCAGCAATCCAACTCAGATACATATCCTAGAAAAATAAGGGCTGTGACATGAATAGATAAATGCACACTCATGTTTATTGCAGCATTATTCACAAAAACAAAAAGATAGAAACAACCTAAATGCCCATTAAGAGATGAATGGATAAAAAAACTATGGTACCTACACAATAGAATATCATGCAACTTTAAAAAATAACAATGAATCTGTGAAACATCTCACAACATGGATGAACCTGGAGGACATTATGCTGAGTGAAATAATTTAATCACAAAAAGACAAATATAGTGTGAGATCACTACTAGAAAATATCACTAAAAGGTTTACAAATAGAAATACTCTTTGATCATTACCAGAGATGAGAGAGGTGAGAGGAAAATCATTAACTAGATAGGAAAACAGGGGCTCTGGTGGTATAGTAGGTAAGGGATTTGGCTGCTAACTAGAAGGTCAGTGGTTCAAACCCACCACCTATTCCATGGGAGGAAGAAGAAGCACTCTACTTCTGTAAAGATTTACAGCCTTGGAAACCCAATGGGGGTTGCTGAGTCGGAATAAACTCAGTGGCAGTAGGTTTGGTATGGTCTGGTTTAGATAGTATACATGTATTAATTTGGATGAAGGGAAAGAAAATACACAGTAAGGAGGATGTCAGCACAACATGACCAAGGCAAAGGAAGACACTAGGAGGTACAAAAGAGTAAAAGGCAATGTTTACATAAACAATCCTTCAATAATAGTACTTGCAAACAATAATTTATGAGTGGATACATAGGTATGCTGATACATAGGTAGATATATAGGTATGGATAAGTAAGTTGAACAAGTGTGGGATGGCATATGGAAGTACACCCATGAGCATATATAGGTTTGGCAGATTATATTTCTACATACATATTTTTATGTGCTGCAGTTATATTCAAGTATTTATAGAGCATACAGGGGACAAAGTTATGCAAACTTCTTAGCCATGACCAAAGACTTTGATAAACTGAGTCACTGGGCTCAGGGACTTAGGGCCATAGTTTCTGGGGACATTTAGATCAATTGGCATAAAATAGTCCATAAAGGTAATGTTGTACATCTTAATTTGGTGAGTAGTGCCTGAGACCTTAAAAGCTTGTGAGCAACCATCCAAGATACAACTATTGGTCTCTCTCCCTGTCTGAAACAAATAAGAGTGAAGAAAATCAAGCACTCAAGGAAAAAATTATTCCAAAGAGTTAATGGGCCAACCACCCAAACCACAGCCTCCGCTGTCCTGAGACCAGAAGAACTAGATAGTGCCTGGATACAACTACAAATGACTCTGATAAGGATCACAATAGAAAGTCCTGGACAGAGTGAGGGAAAAATGTAGAACAAAATTCAAAATCATAATAAAGACTCTACTTACTGATCTGATAGAGACTGGTGGAACCCCTAAGACTGTAGCTTTTAACTACCCTTCAAACCTGGAATTGAAGCCACTCCCAGAGATCACTTTTCAGACAAACAATAGATAGGCCTATAAGGTGAACAATAACACCCATGAGGAATGGGCTTCTCAGAACAATCGACAATTTCTCTTTTGAGGCCAAAAGAGAAATACTTGCCCAAAACAAAGTCAGGAGGCAGAAAGAGACAGGAAAGTTGGGCAAAGAAAGCAAGGAAGTGGGAAGAGTGCTGTAACATTGAGAGAACTGCAGCTAATGTCATGAAAAAAAATATGTGTGAATTGTTGTATTAGAGACTAATTTGCTCTGTAAAGTTTCACGCAATAAAATGCTTAAGAAAATGTTTTTTGGATACATTGAGGTTCACTCTTTGTTCTATAAAACTCTGTGGGTCTTGACAATCCCAACTGGTTGTCATTGCCTCCTCTATCACTTAGGGAAGTTTTGTATAGGCATGGAAATTTTTCTGGGTGTTCTAGTCTCTTTCAATGAATTATTTGTCTGTCATTATGTATTATGTATTATCATACTTTTAGATGATGTTAGTTAGAATCCACCAGCTGCTCCATGGGTGAAAGATTTGGCAATCTGACTTGATAAAGATTTACAGCCTTGGTAACCCTACAGGGCAGTCCTACTCTGCACTATATATTATGATGACTTGTAATTGACTCAGTGGCAGGGGGTTTGAGCACCTTTATGACACTGAATCTTCCTAACCACGAACACAGTATATTTATCTTCTCTTTTTTTGTCCTTTAGTAATGTTTCATGTTGCTTTTCAATAAAAGTCATATATCTTTTATTATATATATTCCTATGTACTGTTTCAATTTTTATCACCATTGTGAATAGTTTGTATATATGCTCTATCCAGTATATAGAGTATAATATAATATATTCAGTATAATATAATATTCTACTGGAAAATAACTTTTATGCTCAGCTCAACATCATTTTTGTTACAATAAAATGTGCATATGTATATTGGCATGTTACTAGACTTGCTATTTCTGTCCCTTTGGTCTATTTATCTATTTTCATGAAAATACTATACTCTCTTAATTCCTAGAACTTTATATTTGTTATATTCACTCCTCCAGTCTAGTTTTACTTCAAGTATATTTATTACTTTCTTAGTTTCCTAGGGCTCCTCTAAAAGAGTGCCACAAGTGAGTAACTTATAAAAACAGAGATTTATTGTCTCAGTTTTGGAGACTGAGAGTCTGTGATCAGGGTGTCTGCTGTGTTGATTCCTTCAGAGGGCTCTGAGGGAAAGTCTATTCCATGTCTCTCCCTTAGATTCTGGTGATATTCCTTGGCTAGTAGATGCACCACTTCAGTTTCTGCCTCTGTCTTCATATGGTAATCTTCCCTTGTTTCTCTCTGTGTCTCTTCTCATCTATCAGCACACCCTACTCCAATGTTCAAAAAAAAAAAAAACAAACCTCACTTTTATTGAGTCAGTTCTGACTCACAGCGTCCCCCTTTGAGTTTCCAAGGTGATAAATCTTTATGGAAGTAGATTGCCCGGTCTTCCTTCCACAGAGTGGCTGGTGAGTTTGAACTGCCACCAGCCTTCTTGTTAGCAGTCAAATAAATGCCTCAGGCACTATGCCACCAGAGTTCCTTATTACCTCATGTCAATTTGAATGATCATATGTCTTCAAAGATCCTATTTCCAAACATCTTCATAGATAGTAAGGTTTAGGGCTTCAGAATTTCTTTTATGGAGACACAATTCAATCCATAACCGTGATTCTTGGCACTTTTCATTTCCATATGCATTTTTGGATCTCAAGCTTCATAAAAAGTTACAGTGGGAAGTTTGATTGTATTAAATTTATAGACTGATTGGGAAATAAATTCTATCTTTACAATAATGAATATTCTAATCTACATAAATGCCAGTCCTTCAATTTATTTAAATATTCTTTTTCAATTTAATTTTTCTCAATAATTTTTTATTCCATAAGGGAATTGCACATCTTTTGTTAGATTTATTGCCTATTGACATTTTCATAGTATTTTAAAAGACACCTTATAATTCTTATTTTGTCCCTTCATTTGCTAGTATATAGAAAAACAAGTAATTTTATGTATTAATTTTAAATCCTTTTATTTTTCTCAATCACCTTATTAATTCTAATAAATTATCTATAGATTTTGTTGAATTTTTTTTATTACACAATCTGAATAATTAGAATTTTATGTGTTCCCCCCACATATACACACACAAAATGTTTCTTTTTTTTTTTTTTTTCTTTAATGCATTAGCTAGAACTTTTGTGGAATGAAAGTAATATTAGTGAGCCTATGATTTTTTTTTTCTTATCTCAGAAGGAAAGCTCTCAACATTTTGTCATTCAGAAAAATGTTTAATATATTTTTATAGATATCCTTTATTTTGTTTTCTTAACATGAATAGATGTAACATTTTTATTAATGTTTGTTTTTTTGCATCTGTGAAGATGACTGTAGGCTCTCTTTTTATCTTTTAGTATGTTAGTGAGTGTGACATATTACATTGACGTTTCTCATGCTACAACAACTTTGCATTGCTGAAAGAAACCCAGTCAAGTCACAATGTTTATCTTTTTTTTTTTTTTAATATATTGCTATATCAGTTTCCCTGGGAAAAGGACATCATGTTTGGTAAAGTAGAGGGCCAGCAAAAGAGGAAGACCCTAAATGAGGTGGATTGATATTGTGGCTGCAACTGTAATCTCAAGCATAGCAATGACTGTGAGGTGAGGAAGGCCTAGGACTCTTTCTGTTTTCCATGGGGTCTTCCAGAAGATTTTTCCATGTATAATTGTAAGTAAGTTTGACCTGTAATTCTCCGTTCTTCTACTGTCTTTGTCAGGTTTTGTTATCAAAATTATACTAGTTTCATAAACTGAGCTGAAGAGTATATATTTGTCAGGTTAGTCTAGCTACATTACATTGTGGTAACAATCAAGTGACAAAATGTCAAAATGACACAATATCCTGGTGACTTGAATCACAGTCAAGCCTCGTTTAAGTGGCTCATTTGGCATGATAACTAAGAGATCCAGAATCTATACATATTGTTAGGATGCCATACTAAGTAAGTAGTTTCTAAGAAGGTTTGGCAGTACATTACCTAAGGCATTTGACTGTAACATGAAGGTTGGAGGTTCAAATCCACCAGCTGCTCTTCGGGAAGAAGATGCAGCAATCTACTTCTATAAAGATTTACAGCTTTGGAAACCCAATGGGGGTTGCTGTGAGTCAGAATCAATTCGAGGCAGTGAGTTTGGTTTTTAAGGTTGTGATAAAAGTGGAAATGAGTATATGGACTCATTTTATAGCCAGATCTAGAATTTTCATAGATCATTCCAGCTCACATCCTGTTAATTTTTATACTAATCATATGGCCCCAACTTTACTGCAAGGAATGCTGCAGAATATAATGTTCCTTTTTGCCCAGTGAGAAGAAATAGTTTTAATCAGCATGTAGACACTGTTTATCACAGGAGGAAACCTTCCTTTCCTAGTCTTTGCAGAAGTTTATTGAAGATTAGAAATATTTAGATCTTAAACTTGGAAACCCAAGGGGGGGGGTCGCTATGAGTCAGATCTGGCTAGATGGCAGTGTATTAGGTTTTAACTATTTATTGGAGCTCTACGGTTACATTATCTGGGGCAAGAGTTATAAAATTTGAAGATATCAAATTATGAGTTCAGTTGCTTTAATATTTGTAGAGCTGACTATTCAAGTTTTCTTTTTGGTCATATTTTACCAGAAATCTTTAATGAAATTTCAAGCATTGGTTGATGGCCAGTAACCATGAAAATTGGAGTGGATTGAATGACAGTTTTATTTACCTCTGCTGCTTCTAATAAGGGGGAAAAAAAAGATAAATAAAATAACTCATTGCTGTGGTGTCGGATCCGACTCACAGCAACCCCTCCTTGAGTTTCTGAGGTGGTATCACTATAGAAGGAGATTGCCCAATCTTCCTTCTAAGGAGTGGCTGATGAGTTTGAACCACCAGTCCTCTCTGGTTAGTAGTCAAATGCCTTTGACACTATGCCACCAGAGCTGCTTAGTAAGGAATGGATGGAGAAAAATGCTTGCTTTAGGGTTGATTTCATAACGTTTGTAAGGTCCATAGCACCATGGCTATGCTTACCAGTGATCAGAACACCTCCTATGCCCCATGACTCTATCCTAAGGGATCTAACACAATATTGTGAAGATTATCTCATATTTTCTTTGTCAGGACCAAAGCTTTAAAAATTTTCCTTAGTGTTGAGTTATCATCTCTCCAATTGGTTTTTATTTTGTCATAAAAAATGGCCTGGTGTTCATTCTATCAGTTTTGACACACACATCTCCCAAATACGTCTGTAGAAGAAGAAGGTCACCTTCATTTTTGTTTAGGTGAAATTTTGTTTCCCTTTTTATTTTTTCCTTGCATGTTTACACAGGCTTCTGGAACTTTCTAGAGATTAGGATTTTTCATGTTGAATAGATTTCAGGCAGAGACAGAAGGAAGATTTCTTGGAATTGCTATGTATCTAGAAGGAGAGAACTGAGTGTGAGAGCTGCTCCTCATTAGGTTGCCATGGGAACTATGTATCACTTACGGACTGATCTTAAAAGGAGGATGCTTTATCAGGTTGGCTGAGGCAAACTGAGAAACAAAGTAGAAATGAATCACAAGGGAATATGTAGGATGTTCTTCACATCCTTTGAAAGTGAAAAATGACCACAACTGAAAGAGTGTCCAGCCATGAGCCATCTTTCTTGTGGAATGGTGCCAAAGGAGTTTCTTCTTTTACATTTAAATTGGAATCTTCTGACAGGCCTGTGATTCTTTCAAGGGTCTGCATTCTGTGAGCTTGGCTGCACCCCAGGCATAGTGACTTAAGCACTCAGGCTATGCAGGAAGGCATGGAAGAGGCTGCTGCCTGGGTTGAGAAGAGTGCCTGAGGTCTCAGTTCTCTAACTATATTGGAAATCACAATGTTGCTTTTCTACCTGTACTCACCTATAAACACACCCAGACTACCTTGACTTTTTTTTTTTTTTTTTTTTTTAAGCTAATGGATATAGAAGGGTCAGGGACAATACTGGACTCCGAGTTGTTGTTGTTGTTGTTAAGTGCCGTCAAGTCGTTTCCGACTCATAGCGACCACATGCACAGCACAACGAAACACTGCCCGATCCCGCACCAGCCCCACAATCCCTGCTATACTTGAGCTCATCATTGCAGCCACCATATCAATCCATCTCGTTGAAGGCTTCCCCCTCTTT
>NW_006921667.1:2440417-2449644 GCF_000298275.1 Orycteropus afer afer | reverse complement strand
AGTGCCTAAAGTATTTGGCTTTAACTAGAAGATCAGAAGTTCAAACCCACCAGCTGCTCTGCAGGAGGAAGATGAGGCAATCTACTTCCGTAATGATTTACAGCCTTGGAAACCTAGTGAGGATCATTATGAATTGGAATCAACATGATGGTATTTTTTTTTTAAGTAGACAAAAACGCAGAAATGGGACTAGCAGTGCTCATGGAATAAAAGATGAAGGTAAAGGGTGTTAAATTTGGCCTTTCAGGATCTGACTATTCCTTTACTTCATTCCACATCCTTTTCCTACTTCACATATGCTTGTCCTCATATTTATCCTTCAGAATTATTGGTAGCTGAAGGAACTCCTGGATTACTGGAGGAGTAGGCTTGGGCATTGAGAAGAGGATAAAGTTGGTGGCCAAGTTTATAGTGTATGCTGTGGAGTTTAGCTGCCCTTCCTAGGCCAGACGCATAGGACACTTTCCATAACCACCTGTGCTAACCCAGTATTCCTCACTGTCTACCCTTGATCAACTATCTCATTATTTACAGGACGGGGAGTTAACTCTGTGTAGCCTCTTGTTTACTTTATTATTTGCAGGGACTGGGGAAGTGTGCTGATGCTACCACAGTGACTCTTGCAGGTGGTTGGCCAATGTGTCCTGTAGTTAATATATGAACACCTTTGTCTTGGTTACATCACTGGGCCCTCTTCTGGGTTTCTTCTTAGCTAGCTGAAAATATTCTAGCCTCACTCACTTCACAATCCCGACCAGCAACATATTTTCCTTAGAAGACTGGGGTTCTCTTGCCTCTATACACTTACTCCTTCTGCCTGGAAGATACTGCTCCCTTGCTTCTCAAGGCCATGATATCTGTATATCTGTCCCTTAAGAGTCATTGTGATTGTTACCTCCCCAAAGAGACCTTCAAAATCCCTCTAGATTGGGAAACAACTAAAAATGTTCATCTGCTGGTCTGGGAGAGGTCAGGGTTGCTACCTAGAACCTTCTGAGTCTCCTTCAAAGCCACATGCCTGTCATTCTTTATGTTAAATTAATTACCAAAGAAAATGTAGACTGAAAAGTCAGGAAGACTTGGGACAGAACTTTGCACAAGAGCCACAATTAGAGTGTGGCAGAGTAAGAGAAGGGAATGCCCATGATTAAAGAGGTGGGAGAGGCCTGGGGAAATTGGATGTCACAGTGTTCAAGAAGCATTCAAGGTGGGATGCAGTAGCATTCAATGTCAGTGCTGGGTGGCAGATGTAGTCCAGAGTTGATATCAGAATCCCTGGAGGATTTTGAAACTATGCTTTCTCATCACTGAGAATTATTGCCATGGTAGTAATTCCTTGTTGCCAACAAGAGAATGCTCTATATTGTGATGTAGCACGTGAGGCTAGAAATAATACTAAATTAAATAACCAATAAATAATTGGAATTCCTTGAGAGCCTATTTTTTTCTTATGTCAGCTGTACATTATCTATGATTCTGCATGTTAAGCAGCCACATGTAACTTGGCTCAGTGTAGTTTCCTACCCTTTATCCATTGACAGAAAAATTCAGTTTCATGCTAAGAGTGTAATTTAAATTTCAAGATGTATAAACCAAAGTTGAAGAAGTTAGGATATACTGGTATTTTGAAATGTAATGAAGAGAGGAAGGGCAGAGCAGTAGCTTGCAGCAGTGGTAGTGGCAGAGGTGGGTGGGGACGAGTCTAGGGAGATTTCAATGTTGTAGTTATGAATTTAGGAAGAGACAGACCAGGTGAGGATTTTAGACTGAGAATAGTCAGAGCCAAGAGAACGGGGCTGATTAATTGGGCAAAGTCTCCAAGGAGATCAGAGAAGTTAAGAGTAAGTTCCAAGTGGAGAAGAAAGCCAAGGAATATAGTTCCCAAGTCCACTTTAGTTGGGAGAGTCCAATTTCAGAAAGAGCTCATAGTCAGGTCCATCTTTGGGTATTTGTCTTACTAGAAGACAACTGATCCTAACTTTCCAATTTACGTCCCTAAAGCCAGGAAGGGACAACAGGGACCCTGCACCCACAGCCATAATTACTTTTAAATGTATTTGAAGGAGGCTGGGGGAGAAGGAGAGCTGAGTACATTGTCCAGCCTTTGATCTTTTCCTTTAGGACATCGGTAAGAAAACACACTTCTCTGTTGAATCACCCCAGTTGAGGTTTTCCTTGGGGGCATATTAGCCAGCAGGGAGGCGATTAATTCTTCTTGACTGCCCAGTAGGGTTATGAACCTCCTGCTTCACTGAATTCTTAATTGAAAGACACTTCAGTGATGATTCCATTCTTGTAGGAAGCCTACCGTAGGCCTGGCTAAATGTTTGTATGTATGGGTGGTGGTGGTAGAGGAGGTGGAGAAAAAGAATTCTTAACCTCTGAATGTCAGATAATTATGAATCAGAGAAAATAAAAAATCTTATGTGCACATGTCCTAAATAAATCAGTTTTTTTCCTCAGTGTGTGAAGAGGCTCTGTCACTGTTTCTCTTTCTAGATTCTTGTTTTTTGTGTCTTAAGATATGGCTCTATCAACTCACTTTTTTGTAATCTTACCAGTCTACCAAATGGATGGTGTATTTCTTTACTCCAACAGTGCCCATACAGTTTGTGGTGGTTAAGATTATGTGTCAATTTAGCTGGGACTGGTTTTCAGTGGCTGAGCATCTGAATGTAGTTATCCCTCATGATGAGACTGGTAATCAACTCCATGGTGGAATTTACTGTGAGCAACAGAGTAGCTGCCTTAGGGATATGGTCTGTTTCCAGTATGTAAGAAGAAGCTTTGAGGATGGTCTCTAGCTTTTTGGCACACTTGGACCCTGCATGTAGCCGAGTCTTCATCTCAGTGGCCTGCCATGCTATCTGCCAATCTTGAGACTGTTTCTGAACTTGAGCTAGTGGCCTGTTGTGTTGCTTGATTGGGATTGTGCCATTTTACTTGTTGACCTTGGGTTTGTCAGCCTCAGCAGCCAGCAGCTCCCTGAGTTAAGAGAAGCCTCCAGCTTCAGTGGGCTGGGAACAAGAGGCAGAGCTGAAGCCTAGGGTCAAGGGGCTTCACCAAGCCCCTAGAAGTGGCACTTTGAACTCAGACTTCTAGCTTCCTAAACTGTAAGAGAATAAATCCCTGTTTGTTAAAGCCATCCACTTTTGGTCTTTCTGCTATAGCAGCACTAAGGTGGCATAGTGCTTAAGGCATTTGACTGCTAACCAGAAGGCTGGTGGTTCAAACCCACCAGCCACTCCTCAGAAAGAAGATTGGGAAATCTATTTCCATAGTGATACCGCCTCAGAAACCCAAGGAGGGGTTGCTATGAGTTGGATCCAACTCAACAGCAGTGAGTTTGTTTTTTTGGTTTAGAGAACCAAAACATTGTTCCCATTCCTTGGATTGCTCTTTGCAGTGTATTTACTTTCCAATGTTCTTCTTCCCATGCATGACTCAGCTCTTAAATATTACTTCTTAGAGGAGACTCAGTTTCAGACCCAAGACTCCATTTTCTCCAGGGAAGGTCCTACAAGTAAGATTCCAGATCTTGAGAGTACTTAAGATTTCAGCAGGTCTTTGAATATATTTGAAGGGGGCTGGTGGAGAAGGAGAGTTGAGTACATTGTCTCCAGCCTTTGATCTTTTCCTTTAGGACAACAATAAGATAACACTTCTTTGCTGAGTCATCCCAGTTGAGGCTTTCCATGGTAGCATATTGGCCAGCAGGGCCAATGTCCTTGGTGAAATGAAAACCACATAGACTTTGGTACTAGATTGATGTGTATATGTATTTCAGTTTTATGTCCATTGGCCCTTAGCTAGAAACATAAATCCTTCTTTTTCAGGCTATTGAAAATGTTAACAAAAATAACTACATGAACACAAGGAGACCTGGTAGGGAAATAATTTAGCACAGGCTGTAAACTGAAAGCTTGGAGATTTGAAACCCTTAGCCTCTTAACCACTCCACAGGAGAAAAGACCTGGTGATCTGCCGCCATAAGGATTATAGCCTAGGAAACCCTATGGGGCAGTTCTCTTCTGTCATGTAAGTTCACTCTGAGTTGGAATCAACTTGAAGGCATACAACAACAGCAATATATCCAGAAACTGACTGAGCTCTAGTCCTTGTCCTTACTTTCTAAATCACAAGAGCAAATTATGTCAGACCCTCCTTTTCCTGCTCTAAGGACCCTACTTTGAAAGAATGTCATTAGAACTCACCCATTCCAACACAACTTCATCTCTGATCCTGTTGAGCACTTTGGCTCTTTGGATTTTGTTTTAGAAATAAATTCCATGTTTAGCAATGAGTTAGTCCTGACTGTTTGGGGCATCTGGAGGTCTTGTTCTGAGATTATCAGAGAAGACTTGTCACACAGTGGCCCCTTGCTCCTTAATCTAAAATATCCAGAGAGTTTAGAATGTGCAGTACAAGTACAAGGGCAGAAGAATTGGTTTCTCAGATCATCTGCAAACAAGATCTACATGGAGTCATATTTTCTCCTAGACTTCATTTATTGTATTCCTTCTTAAAGCAGAAAAATGATGGTTCTGGTAACTGTGCTTGCCATTAACTAATGGCAAACTCAGTGACTAATTGTGCTTGAATCTTGTGAGCAAGTGAAATTAATTGTCCTTGCAGAGACTGTCTCCTGAGGACTTGGAGGACAGCAGAAATTCCAGCATGCAAAGAACCAGTCATATAAAAATGCAGAACCCTGGAGCCTGACTGTAGGCCTTCAGTTCCCAGTTACAATTTCAGCTCCAGCTGAAGGCACTCACAGCATGGCTGGAAGGCTCACAGCACCTCCTAGTGGTCTACTGACATGGGCTCTACAACTGGCCTCTTAATTTGCCTCATGTGTCAAAGAATAAGGCTATGCTTCTCTGGCACTCCTGAAATGAACATTCCCAATTTTGTCTATGCAAGTTAAAAGGCTCTACAGGGGACCTACTGGTCACTGAAAGGATGTTACTCCTCTGGTCCCTAAAGATAGAATGTTGACCTCATCATGTTTATGATCTTCTGTTTAGGAGAGATAAACATGGAAAAGAAAGGTAGAGTTTTATTCTCCACAATATAAAAATATTTTAATTAACCATCTTTGCCATTTTTCCCAGACATCTCCCTTATGGAACTTGAGGCATATTGTGCAGGACTGAATTAGGGAAACTGCCCTCTCCCCAAGTGATACCCACACAATGTCATTTCTCAAAGCAGCTGTCATTCTGGGTCTCTGCTTTAAGCTCTAGCTTCTCCTACATTTATTTATTTTAATTTTTTTTTTTTTTTGCCTCAGGCAAGCTCTTTGTTTTCATCTAACCTGGGAGAGGCTAGGTAGGGGTCATTTTCATGCTTCATGGTCCATGCAGGGTCAATTACTAAACCTAATGTGTTCCATTGCTTACTCTTAGCCATGTCTCTTATGTATGTGCTGCCATAAGTTAAATGCTAACATTAGGTTTCTTTTGAACCCCCCTTTTCAACAGTGTGATTAATTTCCTCAGATGTTTCTCTTATTTATGGGCAATTTTCTGAAGAGGATATATAAACAAGTAACATGGAGCCTGATAGACAGTCTCTTATCTACTTTGAGACAGCTGTAGGGCCATTGATAGAGCATACACATGAACCCAGATACGAGCTCTCAAAATAATTTTCAGTAAACTCCAATTGAATATATCATCACTTTAGTCAGAATGATTCTTTAAATTTCTGAGCTTCACACCTAGGGTCTGTCCTAACATATAGCTCCTCCTAGAATAAAGGACCTACTATGTCTTTGACTACAATTTACATTAATAATGAAAGAACCTCACATATGCATACTAGTTCTAGTTATCTACTTCCAAAAAGTCACACCTTTGACACACCTATGCAGTACAGTTCTCCTCTGCACCATGAGTCAGCATCAACTCAACAATAACTGATTTGGTTTTGTGGTATGGATGGATTTATGTGGAACATTAATAATAAGCTCATACTGTCAGCTCTTAACTTCCCTGTGGTAATGTGTTAATTGGTGTGTCAGAAAGGGTAGCTGATATTAGTCCACAAAATACTAGCTCTGTGATCCTTCACAAGTTCCCGTAACCTCTCAGAGCCTCAGTTTTCTTTCTTTCAAATGGGAATAATTAACTGCAGTCTATTTCATAAGATGGTCATTTTGTTCAATTGAGGTAATCTATGTGATGATTCTGTGAATTTTCCAAAATGTCATGTGAGATATATGTATTTTTATAAACCACCAATCTATAAAATGGGACTTTTATAGTTAATATTTTTGAGCTTTGATCTGTGCAGAAGGGTGCTGCAAAAAGGGTCAAGGAGGCCCATCTTCTGACCTACTCTAACCCCGCAAGAGGAAGACAGAATCACCGTCAGTAGCACAGGCCTATTCCTGCAAGGCCAGATATGCTGCCTCCCTCTAGCCCTTTCACCAACTGTTCCTCCCAAAGCACCCACCACCTCTCTGCTGGGTTCTATAATTTGCTGCAGTGGCCACACAAAACTCATGGATTATGTGTTTGATTAGGGAAGTACCAGGCTACAATTCAAGTTCAGGAACAACACTCAGTCTCTCTCAGCCTGCTGTCTCTCAGCCAACAGTCTCTCTCAGTCTCTCTCCCAGCAGTCTCTTGGTGTTTCTTTCTCAGCAGCGTGTGTCTCTCAGTTTCTCTTTCTCAGCAGGGCATGTCTCTCAGGAGTTTCTTTCTCTCAGCAACACATCTTTCTCAGCCAGCAGTCAGAGAGACTCCTTCTGCCTCTAGGAGGGCTCCTTTTGAGGCCAAACCAACCAATCCCAACATCAGAATTCTATATACACCTAAGCGAGAGTGAACTTCTCACAAAATTACTTTGTGCTGTTCCCAACAGAAATACCCCAGGTAGATGACTTTACCAATCAGGAGCTACTCAGTTTCTCACAGCAAATTCCACCGTGGAGTTTACAAAGGTTTATGGCTGGAAAACCAGGTAATTTACTACACTGCAGGACATCCCCTGGACTTTCTAGCTATTATCACTTTTATACTTTAAAAATTAATATCCCCTTCACCATCAGTTTAAGAATAACCCATGAAAGCCAGCCACTTCATGCCTTTATCTTTCTTCATTTTAAACAGCCAATTTCTAATTTGCCCATCCCTATCAAACCAGTACTCTGAGGAAACAAGCATGGTCCTTTCTCTCTGGAGAATCTTCTGTTCTCCTTGGAAACTTTAGGCATCTGCATCCATAAACAAGAAAAGTCCAGCCAAGTGCAAGCCTTCCAATTGCAGCAACTTAACACAAGCTCAGTGTCAAGTATCTTTCTCTTCATCTGGTTGGGTTCTGGTCAGCTCAGCCCTAGCCATCCCAGCTAGGTAATGGGTACCAGCTACCAAGTTTGAGAGTCACACTCTTCCCTTCACTTCAGACTAAACATCACCTTCTCTCTCACATCCTCAGTCCTCAGGGACTATTTCAATACCTGTAGGCTTACAACTCATTGCACTTCAGACCAGCCAGTCCTTCCTCTCGTCCCCAGCCTCAATGGCCTAGGTCAAAGTGTACCAAACTCAGCTTGTATCTTCTTTGCTGCACTTCCCCCATTTCCACTCAAGTGGACCCAGGTGGTCACAAGCAAATAATATACAAGCCTACTACTCACTGGCTTCCTTTAACTTTCAGTCCTGGAAGGGGTTTCTCTTACGGACCATGGTTTTCCTATTTCTATGCACCCAAAGCCTATATGCTTGCTCAAAATTTAAAAAGCTAAGCAGTCATTTTTTTTTTTTTTTTTCCCTGTAGGTCCTGTGTTCAAATGCAGATCTGTTCTCTCAGTAGTCCTGGTTAGGGATCAGGTTTTCTACCTAAGCCCCTAATACTCTATACACAGGACGTGAAACAAAAGCCCGTGTTTCTGCTGGGCAAATTCTATTTCCCTTTTTAACATACTCAATCAAGTGTCAGCTGAAGGTGGACTTACACACTCTCTGCTATCCACAGCCCATAATCATTTCTAATGTACAAGCAGGTAAGAGAACATTCAACACCCATAGTACATTCAGATAAACACAATCCTTTTTAAGACATTCTAGGTTCATCTCTTCACCTTGATTAATGTCCCATTCTATGCATATGGCCTTGAGCCTTTGCACGGGTGTATCCAAAAGCCCTAGCCTCTGAATCAATTATCTCCTTTAATAGGTAACACCAACCAAAATAACCACCTAATAATCCAAAGTTTCAGTTCCCAGGCCCCTTCCTTCTTCCTTTTACAAAATCCCATGCTTCTGAGTCTGGAGCCACTGCAATGGATCCCACTACTTCTGACACAACTGCCGAAGGGCCAAAGAAGCTGCATTTTCTGACCTCCTCTAACCGCACAAGAGAAAGATAGGATCACCATCAGTAGCACAAGGCCTTTTCCTGTGAGGCCAGACACGCTGACTCCCTCCAGCCCTTTCACCAACTGTTTCTCCCACAGCACCCACCACCTCTCTCCTGGGTTCGATAATACACTACAGTGGCTACTCAAAATGCATGGATTATGGGGGTTATTAGGGAAGCACCAGGCTACAATTCAAGTTCAGGAACAACGCTCAGTCTCTTTCAGCCTGCTGTCTCTCAGTCAAGAGTCTCTCAGTCTCTCTCCCAGCAGTGCATGTCTCTTAGTGTCTCTTTCTCAGCAGCACATGCCTCTCAGGAGTGCATTTCTCTCAGCAGCACATCTTTCTCAGCCAGCAGTCAGAGAAACTCCTTCTGCCTCTAGGAGGGCTCCTTTTGAGGCCAAACCAACTAATTCCAACATCAGAACTCTATACACGTGAGAGAGAGCGAACTTCCCAGAAAATTACTTTGTGCTGCTCCCAGCAGATATACTCCAGGTGGATGACTTTACCAATCCGGAGCTACTCAGTTTCTCACGGCAAATTCCACCATGGAGTTTACAAAGACTTATGGCTAGAAAAGCCATACCAGGTAATTTACTACACTACAGGTATTTAGAAGCTATTCTCATTTATTTGATTTCTCCTCTACACACCTTTCCTGGGCACCTGGTCTGTGGGAAGCCATATTAGGGGCATCTAGAACTAAGGTTGTTGTTGTTGTTGTTATGTGCCGTCGAGTCGGCCCCGACTCATAGCGACCCCTCCTTGGGTTTCCGAGGCAGTGTCACTACGGAAGTAGGATTGCCCAACCTTCCTTCCGAGGAGTGGCTGGTGGGTTTGAACCGCCAGCCGTCTGGT
>NW_006921667.1:2439177-2440317 GCF_000298275.1 Orycteropus afer afer | reverse complement strand
GGAAAAAGGGAAATCAGGAGAAAGAGCTAATTTCAGGAGGAGAGGGTTGAATGATGGTGATATTAGAGTGGGGATCTATATTTTGGCCTCTGGGAGGTGTTGCAACCCTGAAAGAAGGCCTGAGGAATGAGAGAGAAGCAACAAGCGATCTATAAGTGGATAGGATGAGAAAGAAGAGAGAAATAAGTAAAGCAAAAACAGTGCATTAACAAGATTGATGCCCAAGGCAGTTTCCAGGGGGGTGTGGTCCATAGACTCCAGTCACCTTTTAAGACAATAGGCTCCAATGGGAGCCTATGGTTGTGGGGTGGGAGCTAACAGATGAGTGTGGGTTGGAGTGGAAGATGCAGGGCCTGAGGGGGTCTCAAGAAATTCACCAGGCCTTCTCATGCTTGCATAGGATTTCCCTTTTCATTGTTCTCATTCTTTATACATCCAAAAGATTGTATCTTTATTTTCTTTTGTGCCTGGGTCCCTTGTGCAACCATTTCAAGCTTTTCGTGTTCCTTTTGGTCCTTTTCTGCATATCTTCCTTTCTAGCCTCTCTTTCTTTAGGAGCAGTGCCCCTTTAGTTAGTTCTTCAACATGGAAATGTAAAGGGAAAAAATTCCTCATTAATCAGTTTCTGATAAAATCTTGATGCTGACTGAGAATTTGGTTCCCAGCTTGAATACTTCTGACCTTTGAACAGTCTTTATCTTAACATTTCCCAAAGTATATGCACAGTAACTGTTTTCCTGAGATGGAAAAATGGAGTTAAATAAAGCTAATAGTTTTATTTTTAAAAACATCTTAGAGTCATCACTATATTATTGTACATAATATGTCTCCAAAAGGGGACTATAATGTGCTGAATTTACCAAACATATTTTATTAATTAATGAAAAATATAATTACTGAAAAAAGAAGAGGAAGAAAATTTAATAAACTCATTAGATACAGACATTTTCATTACATTTTTTAAGAAATGAAACAATATTTGTGACCCAATTTTGCCAGTATCTGTCACTATATCTAACACACAGAATGTTATGTTGCATGAAAACCATAAATGAGCCCGAGCAGTCCACCTTCACCAAACTGAGTGCATTGCAGAGCTTTATGCTTTAGGTTCATGCGTTGAAAAATAAACTTGGTTTA
>NW_006921667.1:2418253-2429592 GCF_000298275.1 Orycteropus afer afer | reverse complement strand
AAGGAAGATGGGGCAATCTACTTCCACAGTGATACTGCCTTGGAAACCCGAGGAGGGGTCACTATGAGTCAGGTCTGACTCAATGGCACATAACAAATGACTTCTAGAGAAGCCCCATTCCTTCAGGTCCCTGCTCCCTCCTCTGTGATATAACCCTGACTTCCAGTGGTGCCATGGTTGTGAAAATTGTGCTTCAGTAAAGCGTTCTGCACCCATGGGGTTCGTCATATACAAGACCCTCTCCATCATCCCCAACATCTACTTATACCACTGTCCCACCTGAGTGGACTTAGTGGAGCCTAATGAGAAGAAAGTGCTGGGGATGTTGGAGAGGAAACCAGTGTTTACTGCCATTAAGAAGCTTAAAGTATGGTAAAAAGACCCAGATAGAGTGTTTAATGGATGTGTGTTTTCGGCAGACTAGTTACATTTTCTGGGCCCCAGAATCTAATAGGGTCATATTGTAAATGCTCAGAACAGTGCTTTGCAAATAGTAACTTTTACTAATAGTATGCTTGTACTTGTCTTCCCTCCTCCTCTTCATTCTTCTTCTTCTTTTTTTTTTTTTTTTGTGAGTCTACTGAGGGGTAAGAACACACATAAAAGACACATACTATATGCCAGATTTTAGTTAAAGAAGAAGCAGGAGCTATAGGAGTGCCTATAAAATCACTTTCCCTAACTGGGGGTCACAGAAAGATGCCAGATGAATATTCTCCAGCAAGAACATCAGTTAAAGTGTAGGCAGGTCTGACACAGGCTAAACATAGTATGTCTGTAGATTTGCACACAAGAAAGCCGTGCTGAACAGATCACTTAACCATGTTGTCCCCTTTGGGATAGTAGTAGGAGTAGAGTATCCATTTTACTTTTCAGTTATTAACAGAACTCAGGTCTTCTCCATGTGTCTGCTTTTCTTTGCCTCTGCTCAATTCTCTTTTCCTTACAGCATAATGGACTTCCTCTGTATTTCTCTGCACTAAAGCAGTAGCAGTATTGTTGGAGTGAAAGGGAGAGCTGGAAAGATCAAGGAGATCATCCTGATCAAGCTTACTGGAATATGAAAGATGGGAGGAAGGCTGAAGTATCAGGGGCAGGGAGGTCCAGGCCCAGGCTGGAGGATGATCTGTGTGGATGGTGACACCTGGACCTGGGATGGAGTGTATAGTGGATAAACAGGCTTGGGTGGATACAGTGAGGTCCAGTTGAAAACAAGTAAGTGTTGGATGCCAATGGGTATCCAGGTGGAGATGTCCCACAGCATGTGACATATGGAGCTCAGGATGAGTTGATGGTCACATCTCTTACAGTATCTCAAATCAGAAAACACACTACAGTCAGCTATTAAATGATCTATTAATTAGAATACAATTACCCTACATAAAACAATGCAAACATGAAGATCTTCAAAATTATTCACCTTCCTCTTATTACCCATGAACTAAACTGCATTGCCACTGAGTCAATTTCAAGTCATAGCAACCACCACAGGGTTTCCAAGGCTGTAAATCTTTATGAAATCAGACTGTCTCATCTTTCTCCCATGGAGCAGCTGGTAGGTTTGAACTGCTGATATTTTGGTTAGCAGCTGAATGGCTTACCATGGTGTCCCATGAACTATTCCCAAGTAAATGTCTTACTTCCACACTCAGGTTGCCAGCAGGAAGCTCCCTGAGAGGCAAGAATCACAGCATGCTCTCTGCTGATGAAAGAAGCAGCAGCGAGGCAGGCCATGTAGAGGGGAGTGAGGAGATCCTGGAAGAATGGCCAAACCCATTCCCCACCAGAAGTGAAGATATTTACAAAAGGTCCACTGATAGTCCAGGTCTTTGTGAAGGAGGTGGGATACTAATTAATTGGTCTTTGTCCAGTTCCCTTGTATTGTTTTTAGAGATATTTGCCAGAACTAGAGCCTTGACCTCCAAGGGTGAGCTGTGCACACTGCTTTCTCCCTCCCCTTGGTGGAATTATGCTGATCTTGCCTGGCAGCAGGTCTCTCTTCTTTATACAGACTAAAGATGCATATTTATGTATTTTAAGTCATCACTCCAAGAGCTCAGATTTTCCTGTCCTTGGTGTCATTTTAATTAATACACTCCCGTGTGCTGGGTGACAAAATTAGGTTGCAGAGGTGGCAGGCATTTATATCACCAAGGGAGAGAAAAGGTATTTTGCACCATTTTTCTTCTTGGGCTTTGTTATTAATCTTTGCAATCAATACTCCTTTATTTTTGGCTCCAGGAGATGGTGGGGTGGAATCTGGCTGTCAAGCAATTTAAAGCCACATATGCATAAGTAATAGAGACAGTTTTGTTACTCTCAGACTAGGTGAGAACATGTGTCTCTGGCCAGATGTGACAGAGCAGGGTTGTGTGATTCTTATGCCAACTTTATGATATGTTTGATTTAGGTAAAGTACCTGGAACCCATTGGGACTAAGTTGTTATTAAACACCATCTGCAGTTTTCATTTTAATTAATATCATAAGAATTAGAATCTCATGCTTTAATTACCATGTTAACCCTTTAGGATCATGGAGAGGACAGAAAAGTGAGAATGTGGACCAGTGACCTCTTCAGAGGGCTTTGTATCTGTACATTGATGCCCTAAACCCTGAACCCCCGAGCCAGGAATATGTGATGTGATCTCATTACTGCCCAGGTGTGACACTGGGGCTGCTTGGCTTTGTTTTTGGGGACAGGAAGCAGGAGTCAGATGAGTCTCCTACAGAAAGAATGTACTGAAATATCAGTCATACATGTTTCCCTTACCTTGGCATGGAAATTGCCTTAATAATAATAATGATGTTCATAATAATAACTATTATTATAAAGAAGGAGCTCAGTGGTGCTGTACCTAAGGCATTTGACTGCTAACCAGAAGTTAAACAAACCCACCAGCTATTCTGTGACAGGAAGATGAGGCAATCTACTTCCTTAAAGATTTATAGCCTTGGAAACCCAATGGAGGTCACTATGAGTTGGAATCGACTCAGTGGCAGTGGGTTTCGTTTTTTGATTTATTATTATAAAGATAACATCAATAAAGATTATTGTGTATTGAGGAATCACTATGTGCTAAGAACTGCATAAGTAAGTGCTGCTTTACATAAATTATAACATTTAATTTTTACCAACTGAAGTTATCATTGTAGATGAGAAAACTGAGTCAGAAAGCTAACCCACACAATGGGTATGCAGCTGAGCCTGGGTTTAAACATGGACCTTTCAGAGTCCAAAACCAATGCTTTTTTCCAAAATGCATCATTTCATAGAATAATCATATTATGAAGATGAAAGGAGGATTTCTAAGTTAAAAAGGGACCTATTATGCACTTCTGAGTTTTATTTCTTTTGGGGGAAATGAAATCTCAGATTCTCAGATTGCTGCTACCACAGCTCCAAGGAACCCTTGGCTGAGGCTCAGAGTTCAGCTCTCACCTGGGAAGCAGAGTTCATCACTTTAGCTCCCAAGCATAATTTAGGTTGGCTGGGACTTTGAAAATATTTGATTAAACCATGCAGGGTGATAAAATATTAATACATTCAGCTATTATAAGAAATACAAAACTGAACACAGTTTGTCAACTCCGAGATGTAAGTTAAGACTAGCCTCAAAGCAGCCCTCTAGCTCTTTGGAGTCAGGCACCCCTAGGCAGAAACTTTGCTTGCACACTTACCAGTTACTAGACCAAAGACAGATCACGTATCCCTATGCCTTGGTTTCTTCAGAGTAACACGGAGAGGGCTGTATTTACCTTTCATGGGTATTATAAGGATTTTTCAAAGTGCTTAACATATAGTATCATCAGTTGTCAGGGAGTTGACTTGGACTCATGGTAACTCTTTGTGTCAGAGCAGAACTGTGCTCCATAGGATTTTCAAGAAGTAGATTATGAGACTTTTCTTTTGAGTTGTAGCTCTGGTGGCACAGTGCCTAAGATTGGACTGCTAACCAGAAGGCTAGTGGTTCAAACCCACCAGCCACTCCTTGGAAGGAAGATTGGGCAATCTACTTCTGTAGTGATACCAGCTCAGAAAACCAAGGAGGGGTTGCTGTAAGTCAGATCTGACTCAACGGCAGTGAGTTTGGTTTGGTTTGGTTCTTCTGAGTTGCTTCTGGTTGAACTTTCACTTCCAATCTTTTGGTTAGCAGCTAAGGACATTAACCACTTTCACCCCAGGGACTCCATAGACCTTATTTAATCAACATGACTCCCCCTGCTGGAGGCTTTTACTTGTTGACTCTCAAGCTAACTACAGGTGAAGTTACAATCTATGCCACTGAGGGAGAAGCTCTCTCCTGGGCATCTTGACACCTCTGGGTTTCTGCTCTGTTGTACATTGAGTTTGGGTGATCACTCCACAGAGTAAGATTCCTCTCAGGAGTCTACCACCAGGGATGATTTCCACCAGAGAGTAAACTGTGCCTTCTCCATCTCAGGAGGGCCTGTGTCTCTCTGACAGTTAAATGACTTGTGTTCATTGGTTCACCTACCAGGCAGCCACTGAGCATGAGTACCCAGAGTGTGCTGGCATCGGTGGGGGCTGTCAAAGTACTACAGTAGCCCCACTGTGCAACTAACATACAACTATATAGTAAAAGTTACCCATAATCAGGGGCAATCTCATTCAGAGCCCTGGTGGTGCAATGGTTAAGCACTCAGATACTAACCAAAAGCTTGGGAATTTGAACTCACCAGCTGTTCTGCAGAAGAAAAGATCTGCCAATCTTATCCTGTAAAGATTTACAGTACAGGAAACTCTTTGGGGTAATTCTACTCTGTCCTATAGGGTCACTATGAGTCAGAATTAACTCAACAGAACACAATAACTTCAGATTCATTTATTTATTCATTTATTTTCTATAACAAATAATTCATCTGCTCCTGATATGTGTCTTGTACTGTGCAGACTCTAGAGACAAAAAAGTGAATTAGGAAAACATGGTCTCCACCTTCATGGAGTAGCATGTGGCAATTCAGAAGGATAGGTAGATAGGTGACTTAGTGTAGGACAGTATGACAGGTGATTCAGTATAGTACGGTGTGACAGGTAGCTTGATACAGAAAAGTGAGACAGGTGACTCAGTACAGTACAATGCGACAGGTGACTTGATAGAGCACTATAAGATGTGTAACTTGGTACAGTACAGTGTGAAAAATGACCTAGTAAAGTATTATGTGACAGGTAACTCAGTTCACAACAGTGTGACAGGTTATTCAGTGCAGCACAGTGTGACCAGGTATTTGGTATAAGATACTGCAACAGCTGACTTGGTATAGGACAGTGTGATGGGTGCTATTATTAGGGACGTGTTGGTGATTGTCAGAGCACATGAGTTGTATGATAACTTGAGTCCTGATGTAGGGATATATATATATATATAATCGAATCTAGGCTCAAACTATGAAGAGCTGACTGCGTGTTTAGAAAGGAGAAATGCTCCATGTAGCTGATAAACAGTCTTTTATGAGAGAAAGCGCTGCACGTTTGGGAAACACATGCAGTCTGGCCAGAATTTGAAGTCAAGGTAAGGGCTAAAGGGCTTATTGGGGCAGGTCCTGCAATGTCTAGATAGCCTAATGGGGAGAGGTTGCTTCTTCTTTAGGGGAGGGGAGCCATGAAACATTTATTCTGAAGAGTATCATGATCAGATTCTATCAGAGCATTCTAGACCAATTGAGAATCTGTTTTCAGCCATGTAGCAGGGAGCAGTGCCTCTGTGATACAGGGTGAAGCTCTACTCTTCTCAGCCAAGGTCCTAGCCTTGAAAGCTCTATGGTTGCCTGTGTCTTACTTCAGGCATGGGGTATGTATATTCTCTTTTCTGGGAGATGAGTCTTGAATTTGGAGACAGGGGAGCCCATCTCTTGTCAGCATGTGGACATGAAGTGAGGGTGCATGGGCAAGGCTGGAAGGGGGCAGGCACCAGTGGAAGGGATTGGACTCTCCCCTGCTGGCTCTGGATCTTTCCTCCTAGTTACATGATTGTAAAACTCTCTTCCTCACCTTTTGTCCTTTTCAATCTGCTGGTCTCCCATCCCCTGGTCTTTTTGCTTGGGCCTTCTCCAGACTGTTAGGTCAAAGCCATGAAGGGTATCTGAAGAAATACTTTTGCAGAGAGCTTCTGCTTCCACTGTGCACTGGCAAGGGCCACCAGAATAAAGAAGAAATGGAGAGAAACACACTGATGATGCAGCAGTAGAGACATGTGGCTTATGCATCACTCATTCACTTGACAAATCAAATGCAGCATTTGCTGAGTGACACTGTGTTCTAGTGGCCAAGATGCAGAAACATTCTGGTCCTGTGCTCTGGGAATGACTCCCAGGAAACCTGGGGCAGCCTTCAGCTTGCCTGCTGGGCATGCTGTGCAGGAGGTAATATGGGGGCCCCTCAGATAGCATCTTGTGTCTCAAAGGATGATGATCTGGATGGAAGCAAGTTCATGGTCATAGTCCTTGAATACCACTGTTTAGTGAGAATGCCTATGAAATGTTCATTCCTCTTGAAAATGGTAGGTGTCTTAACATTCACCATCCATTCTCCCTGCTGAAAGAACTCATGGTCCCACTGAGAAAGGCCTTCAGGTTTCTTTGGTTCTTTGGTTAGCTTTGTGCATTATCTTTCATCCCCAGGCAACATGGGGATGATATGTTGCAGAGAATCAAAGAAGGCCATGGTGACCTGAGCTGATGCCTTTGAAGATGGTTAATTTGCTTTGCTCCATTGGGTGTGGTATGACCCTTGTTGCAATTTGGAGACAAGCTCCCTTGGCCCCTGATTCCTTGGAGGCAGCTGCAAATACCCTTTCTCCTGGCATCAGGACAAACGGGATTTTCATTACTATACATCTATTCTCTATGAGTTCTCCCTATGATCTTCGAAGTCCTGATGGATACTACAAAATGAGATTCCAGTTCTCAGAGAAAACAGGCATGATTGAGTCCACACTATTACTTGTTGGAGAAGTGGATCCTAAGTGAGACACATCAGCTTTTTAGTTCCAACCCAGTACAGAGAATCATAAAATATCACAGCTGTAGGACACCTGAGAAAGCATTTTGTTCAGGGGATTCAATTTCAAATGTTTACAGGGCTAGGCAGAAAATTTAAATATATAGAAGCCTGGGCCTGATGCCTCCAGGGTGTGAAGCCTATGAGGAACTAGAGATCCCATGCCCCAGTGAAAAGCATTCATATTAGAAATAAACATGTGGTGGCTAAATCAGGTCATTTCTGAGTTCGTTCTGCAGAGGGGTAGTTTGCAACCACTGGTACAATGTAATTCTTTCATTTAATATTCAGGGAAACTAAGGCTCATAATAATAGGTAGCACTTACTGACCAGCACTATTGTGAATGTTTTGTCTTAATCCATTCTATTCATTGTTGTGTAGAGCAGAAAATCGATGCATGGAGAGACTAGGTAGCTTGTCCACAGCTATAGAACTAGCAAACAGCAGAGTGACATTCAAAATCAGACTCTGGTACTCAAGTGCCTAGCCACTGCCCTGCACTGCCACCCCAACCTCAGAGCAGGGATAATTATGTTCCTTGGGCAGGGGCCAGAACTTTGGACCTGGACTCCCAGCAGGACAGCACCAGAATCCAACCACATCGCCTCTCTTATTCTCTCTTCCTCCTCAAGAGAGGATAGGTCATGGTGTAGAACCTGGCTTTCTAGCCAGACAGACTAGTGTACTGACCAGTTGTTGGATCTTGGGTCAGTTGGTGTGAGTTTCTAATGCTAGGGAAATTAATTCATCTCTTTGTGTTATCACTCACATTGATTACATCCTACCAGAATGAGGATACAGTGAAGGAGGGACTAGAACATGACCTCAATATATTTGGATGTCTATATATGCTAATGTCCTTTTCTTCATCCCCAAGCTGCAGAAGTGGCAGCTCTAGCCTTCCTCTAACAACTCTTCCCTGCTAATTTATCTAGGTCTGCACAGTTGGGTGCTTCTCTCTCAAGAGATAGTTTCCCATGGGCTGCTGGCAGAGTTATCCAAAGTGTCTCCCCTAAAAACTAAGAAAACAAAAGGCAGGTCCATACTGAGTGCTCAAGACAATGCTCAGTATCCTGGTGCTGTGGCTATAGGTCTTGTTTCTCTGGTTGGAACAGAGGTGGCTCCTGGTGAAGCCCACCTGGTGAATACAGTCTACAGTCTCCATTAGCTCATGAGACTCCTGAGGTGCTGTGTCTGACAGTTGGTGACATTAATGGCTGTACAAGAGCTTTCTGTCCAAGAGAAAATCGGTTGCAACTGAATAGCCCATGAGATGGATGTAATCCTTACTGGAAGTGGGCTTGGGAAGATCTCTCAGGCATCTCAGAGATGCAGGCCTAGAAGAATATGGTCATCAAGCCAACCAGTAAATTCAACTTGTCTTTGGAATTGACCTACTTCTAAAGACGTCATGACTTCCTCACCTGCAAAGTGTGAAGGATAACTTCACACAGAATGGTTCTGAAGATTAAATGAGTCAGCCCACGTAAAACACTTGGCACAAATAGGGCTCCCTCTTCCATTCCCTGAACCTGAATCAGACTCATAAATAATGGAACATATCTTCTTCAATTCTCTTTCCATCAGAGTTTATATCATAGTAATATGATTTTTCTGCAGACTGATTCAGTACTTCTCACATCTTGTTGTTTCATATTTAATTACTCCTAGTTTTGTATTGCTAGGTAACAGGTTCCTGTGCTAGTGTTTTCTCTGCAGGGGTCCCAAAGGGAATGTCCTGAGTCTGTTTCCTTGCATCATCAGAGCTGACTGCCCAGACTCATAATCAAGCTCTGTCTGGCAGAGATTTCCATGACCTGAGTCTCACACCAGCTGCTTTGGTTTGTTTCTCCTTCATACAAATCTGTCTCTTAAGGGGATGCCATCCCAGCACTGGGAATCCTATGTAGTTGTGGTTGTTATGTGCCGTTGAGTTGGACCTGACTCATAGCGACCCCTCCTTGGGTTTCCGAGGCAGAATCACTATAGAAGTAGATTGCCCAACCTTCCTCCTGGAAGTGTCTGGTGGGTTTGAATCGCCAGCCTTCTGGTTAGCAGTCAAGTGCCTTAGGTAGTACGCTATCAGAGCTCCTGAGAATCCTATAGCTACTCTTTTATGTTAATCTTCACCACGTCAAAGACACGATTAATCTCAGTGTCTCTGCCCTCTAACCGTATCTCTTCTCTCTTGCTCTCCTAAGCTATGTGTGCTCTTATTACTATTATAAAGCCCTTGGGTGACTGCCATTGCTGTTCCGCCTTCACTGTGCACACTCATGTATGCACACATCCCTGAACACATGTGAACATGTATGCAAGAACATATCTCTGCACATACACATGTAAATGAATAGGCTCACCTCACTGTTCCTCAGCTCTGCATCCTAAAACACATGCAAAGTGTTTTCTACATAGACCACCCCTACTGTGCATGGTGTAGAGTGTGCTGACTGGCTCATCCATGCAGATTCAGCCTCTTGCAATTTTCTAGGGAACATCAATTTCTCATCATTTTTGCACTTGTACAAAAGTTCCATTATAGCTCTCCTCTAAGGGAATTGTTGTCCACTCCATCTTATCCTTGGAGCTTCTTATGTACCACTTCTACTATAACCTAGTAAACTGTAGTTCCCAGATGGCTTCACTAACTCACAGAAATCCGTGGTTTGAAAACACCAATTCTTTGTTAGAACATATTTTAGTCCTCTGCTCTGTATGTCAGTTTCCTTTTTCTCCTTAAGTCTCAACATAAGCCTTGCCCTTCCCACTAACCCTCTCTCCTTACTGCTACACAAATCCCTCATGTCAAGCTGGAATAGGTTCACCATAGTGTTCCTGCAACTCCTTGTGGTTAATTGTAACAAAGTATTTTGCATTGCCCATTTACTTGTTAATTGCCCCTACTTATCTCTGTGTTATATGACACTGTAGGATGCCACTAACATTTGCAAGTTTTTCTGCCAAGCAGACCTGTGAGTGAAGAATGCTTTTGTAGCCTTCCATAAACTGATTTATTTCCTTGAGACTTGGTTTCTTCCTCTGTAAAATGGGGGCATAATAAAAACTTTATGACATAATTATTGCCAAATTTAAATGAAGCAGTACAAATAAAGCATTAGTAGAATGTCTGGAAGATAGTGTAATAATATCTTTTTCTAACATATTACACAACTACAGGGGAATCTGACATATTAGAGGGGTTCATTCAGATATCTGGAAAGAAGATCAGAAGGAGGGCAAGGATGAAAACAAAAGCTAACAGTGGGAGTAGATACTGGTGTTGTTTCTCTGGAGTAAGGGAGGTACAGGCTGTTTCAAGACAGGGAAGGCACCTTCACAGCTTCCCTATGAGTTGCTGGTGTAATTTACATTTCAGTAACATTTATGACAGCCTTATAAATGGATTAAGAGCCCCAGCACTGATATATTAAAGGTTAATTGTGCATCCTACTTTTGTATTGATTTATGGAGCAATTATTTGCTGGTAGTGTGAGCTGGGAGCCAGCTGTGTTCTTGGCATGGCGGCATTGCTGGCTGGCAAGGCTGCCTGTGTCAAGCTCCCACCAAGCAAAGAGACAACGGAGAGCTAGTGGGAAGCAGATGGCAGCTTCTCAGGTCTGCGGGCCCTGGAGCATGCTCTTGGCCAATTTTGATTTCCACTGTCCAGAAGAAAGAAGGATCTTGAAGCTTCAAGTTCCTATGGAAGGAGGGGGAACCAAGCACTCTTGTGCTTCCTGAGGTGGCTGTGACCCACAGAGCTTTGTGTTCTGCTCCCTGGCCCAAAGCTACAGCTGTTTGATTCAAACACCTGCAAATATTACTATGGTTGCTCCTCTGCTGATGACCCATAGCTATCATAAAAGGATATTGATAAACTCAAGACAAAGACATTCCCAACAGATAATTCAACCTAGATATTTGAAAGCCAAGAGGAGAGCTAATTCATTCATATATTATTACTGTAGATTGATAGATAAATAGATAGATAGATAATAGATGGATAGAAATAAGATAAAGAAGGAAAGAATGAACAAAAGAAAGATAGAAAGAAACCTGACATTGAGTTAATTCTGATGGTGACATTATGTACAACAGAGCAAAATGTTACCAGGTCCTTTGCCATCCTCAAAAATGTCAGCATGTTATATACCCCTTGGGTCAAACAACCATGAGATATCAGAGAGGTACCACTCACATAGAGGGAAAGCTAGACAAATAGGACTTAATAGATAAGAAGGGCACAAGGAGGGTATGATCACAAGGAGGAGAGGGGAGAAGAGGTTTTCACAGTTGGTGATGGTAATCGGGGCTGGGAAATC